>NC_135497.1:191579409-191832429 GCF_052857255.1 Amblyomma americanum | reverse complement strand
CTTGCATTGTCCCCAGTTTTTTCACTTGCATTGTCCCACATTTACTGCTATTTTCTTTCCCCTTTTTATTATTATTCTAATGTTGTATTGTCGCGCTATTGTATTATATTGTCGCCCATATGCTGTTACCACCCCTCATTTTTTGCTGTCATGTCGTCTTCTCTTCATACATTGATGAACTGTTTACTCTGAATGGTCATTTGTCTTGCGGTAGATTGTACTTCCGACTCATTGCAGTTCGTTTCTGGTGTTGGATTTATTGTTAGCCTCGTCTTTTGTCTGTATCTGTATGCGTGTGTACGAGTGCCCTTCTAAGGATTGATTAGGAACTTGTATTATTTGATTTCTCTTGTGTTGCCACAACCCTTGTCTGAAGGGATATTTCCGTCTTGTACAATGGCTCTTCTTTCCTTTTTTCCCCCTAATTTTCTTTCTTTTTCTTATTCTTCTTGTCTTTGTGTTTTTGTTTCTTTTTTTCTCTTCTTTTTTTAGAGGCCTCGTAGGCATTCCTCTTTACCCCCTCCCTTCCCCCCTACCAGTTTCTCTGAATGTTGTCTTCTGCATGTACAGGGGTCAAGCCCTTCAGGCTTGTCACCAAAATGCGCCCTTCACCCCTTTCCAAACCAGCCCTGAGGTGGTGGAAAAGAACCCCCCCCCCTTTTTTTTAATGTCCTATTTTGTATTCTCTCGTGTTGCCACCACCCTTCTCTGAATGCATATTACCAAGCCCTTGTACAATGGCTCTTCTTTCCTTTTTTCACTACTTTCTTTTTTTTCTTTTTTCGTCTTTTTTTCTTATTAGAGGCCTCGTTTGCATTCCTCTTTACTCCCCCTCCTCCCCCCCCCCCTACCAGTTTCTCTGGAATGTAGCTTCCTCCTTGTACAGGGGTCGGAGCCCTTCACGCTTGTCACCAAAATGCTGAGAGGAGCGACACCTCGAGGGCCTTTCCAAGGCAGCCCTGAGGTGGTGAGAAAGAATCTCCCCCCTTTTTTATATTTTTATATTATTATTCTTATTATTCTTTTGTTATTAAAAACATTTTGTTCGGCCCCTTGGGAACACCTGCATTCAGGTTAGGAGACGCCTTCTTAGATTGTCACCGATTCTCTCTCTTCCTTTGTTAAAAAGAGAAAAAATGTTCTTCCTGGTCTCTTCCCTCCCCCCCCCCCCCTAGTGTTTTGAACTCGTGCTTTGCTGTAAACTTGTAAACTTTGTACCTCGCGCACTCTATAAAAACTGCGTGTTTCAAACGCTGTACTACACTCGAAAAAGGCTGGTCCTCCAGCCGAAACGTCGTGAATTAAATCCTGTTATGTTTCTTCAATTTTTGGTATATATATATATATATATATATATATATATTATATATATATATATATATATATATATATATATATATATATATATATATATATATATATATATATATATATATATATATATATATATATAGCGGACAAGGTAAAGGAGATGAGGGGCTCGTTTGACAAACTTATGAAGGGAGCCAACAGTCACCGAAACCAAGGGGAATGTAATTTTTTTTAATGTGTAGTGCTTAACAGTGGGATAATAATATCGACATTAATCTATTGCTTAAAGAAGATTACTTATAAAGCAGCAGAAAAAACAACCATGCCGCGGTGGGATCCGAACCCACGTCCTCCGAATACCGCGTCCAGTGCTCTACCAAACTGAGCTACGGCGACGGCTGTCCAGTCTGCTGCTCTCGTGGGTATTTATGTTTACTGGGTGTAAGCGAACCTTGAGAGTATTCCCCTATGCACCTTGGTTTCGGTGACTGTTGGCTCCCTTCATAAGTTTGTCAAACGAGCCCCCTCATCTCCTTTATCTTGTCCGCTAATAGCATAACGAGGGTCTCGATTCTGGCAGTCTTGATGCATAGGTAGCATAACAGGGCTCTCGCACAGTTTCCGCCCTCGCCGTTAGATGACGTTCCACGTCACACTCGCGGTATTACAGGACGTGCTACGTCCGCCCCTATGGACGAGGGTGGCGCTGGTGAACACTCTCAAGGTTCGCTTACACCCAAAAAACATAAATACCGACGAGAGCAGCAGATTGGACAGCCGTCGCCGTAGCTCAGTTGGTAGAGCACCGGACTGACACGATATTCGGAGGTCGTGGGTTCGGATGCCACCGGCAGCATGGTTGTTTTTTCTGCTGCTTTATAAGTAATTTTCTTTATTGCGATAGATTAGTATTATTATCCGACTGATATGCACAACACATTAAAAAAAAATTAAACATTCCCCTATGCACCTTGGTTCCGGTGACTGTTGGGTTCCTTAATATATATATATATATATATATATATATATATATATATATATATATATATATATATATAATATATATATATATATATATATATATATATATATATATAATTACTGTCTAGCGTTTCCTACCGAATTCTTTCAGGAAATGCTTGGAATAGTGCCGGCAAAAAGTGCGAACAAATTGGGTCATCGTCATCAGCCCGATTATGTACAGGGCCCGATGAAAGAAATGCGGACAGAGCGGACACATTTTTACTTCGGTGATAGCAAAAATACGCTACAGTCATCCATGATAAGTTCTAGGACGACGTCTTTTTCAGTCTTTTTCGGAGGATGCCTTTTTCGTACCACCCAGGCAGAACGCTGTGAAGGACATTCTAAGTGGAGCGCGTAGGCGCCGCGTTGTTCGCGTTTCTTTTCATCGCGATTGTATTGCACGGCAAAAATATCCCGAAAAGAATTATAATAGCTTCGTTCTGCGCCAACCGCGCCGCACCCCCCCCCCTTCTCTATAACTATCTAATGCCCCTCTCACCACGTGCACCTTTCGTCACCCCTGGCTACGTTAGATATACGCTATTCTTATATTTACGTCATTTTTTGAAGGCTCATGTAAACTGCGAACAGAAATGGTTACACGTAGACAAGGGTACGTGTGATTTTGTCGTACGAAGTGCAATGTACAGTGGGATTGACCCAAAATTCATTTTTTTTTTCTATGATGCACGACTACTCCAAGACAACATCCTACCCTTGCTGTACTATAAACGCAGTTCATCCCCCAACTGATGATTGTGGATTTTTATAGCACAATGGCATCGATGGCCAAAGAGCGCCAAGGCACAAGGTGCTTTCGACTACTCAAGGTGGGATCAAAGACCCATTTCCCAATTATATCACCCCAGATAAGCAGAGCACCAGGCCAACTAAAATCGACCAACTAAAGTCGCATTACGCATGACCCATTCCGGCTATACAGTATGCGTACCACAAAATAGGCACACAAAGATGAAATGGTACACGAATTCATGAGGTATATGCCGGCGCCGTGTCTGGGTTGTCTTGTGAAGCGGCTTCGAAACATAGTGCTCGCTTTTTCCCATTTCACCAGCGCCAAGAAGTTTTCATAAAAGCCGCGATAACTAGAGATATGTAAGGAAATGTTTCAGTGGTCATGAGTAGCTATAAAATGCATGGCATCGAATGCACATAAAAAAATTATAGCAAAGAAGCCGTAAATTAGCCGAATTAACCCTTTTCCTTCAGAATTTCTGGCACACTGCCTACTTCAAACAACTTGGGCAGAACAAAAAATCAGCAGAAACCACTGAAAGCCAGTCCTAGATTCAAATGAGTTGTACCAGACCACATCGCATGGTACACCTTCAGAAACTGCATTTGCATTAGTTCGCAGCTCAGTAGACAAATAGTGCAGTATAATTTCTTTTCTACTACAATTGATGCAGAAGGATTAGGAAGAGAAGGAAAGGCAGGGAGGTTAACCGGAAGAAAAAACCAGTTTGCTACCCTGAACCTCGGGGAAAGGGATCGAGGGATATAAAGGTGAAGCAGAAAAGGGCGTAAAAAGAAAATGAAGTCAGTATGCGAAGTCAGTAAGCATGCGGTGAAGTCACAACGTTTCCTGCAGGCCCGACGCTCTCAAGAAGCGGAGCAGAATTTATGCAGGAAGTGAAGCACCGAGTAGCGTCTACAAAACCTCCCCTCCACGCATTGTGCGATGCCACGATTATATTTTCCTGTTCTTTTCCTGCGTTCAGTACTACCACAAGCAGACACTTGTCTGGGCACTCCGTTCCAGCCTATTGTCGCTATCAAGCCTACAGAACGCTCGGCTGATATCGTTAACCTTGCTGCTTTGTAATCTGTGCCTTTTATTTTTCTTCTCTCTCTTGTCAGCAGTGGTGACGATGTGTCGACTGAAAACGACCTGGCTCAAGAAAGCGAGGAGCCTAAAGAGTCGTCCTCGGCACCGTCATTGGCTGCGTAACGAAGACCATCCAGATGTGATGCGGTGCACTCCCTGCGATTCAAGAGAAGAGATCTGCGGGCAAGAGCTCAGGGCAAAAAAGCAGCACTTAACGGCATGCAATAAAAGAAAAAAACTCTTCAGGGTGTTTCGTATGCGTTCGCTGCCTCTTGAAATCAGCGGCTCCTGAGACAGCGCATGCGCAAACAAATGCATGAAGTCATTCAACTTAGAGAACCTTGAGAACGTGCAGGCCTGCTTTTTTAAACACTCTTTTCTTCTTTAGACTTAAGATTATCGGCATCTTATTTTTAACGCAATAGCGTTAAAGCGGACCTTAGGCATAAAAGCCGCTTCCGTTTTCACACTAATTCAGGACTGGTCGGCACTCGTCATGACGTCACACCGCAATCAACCAATGAGTGGGAGACTCCGTTCGCCGGACAGCAAGGCAGATGACGGATGAGGGGTTTACGCGGTGCCAGCTGCGCAGCAGTCGGAGCGTGTGGAAAGTTTCCACTGCTCTGTGGTTGACGCATCCAGACATGTAGCGACCACAGTCTTGTGACAGGGTGCGTGACGTGGATGTGGGTGTAGAGAATCGGGGAAGTGGCGTTCCACACTCGTGTCAGCTGTCGCTGAAGATGTACGCCGTGCATTCGACGAGCGCTGGAATTTCGGTGAGTGGAGAGCCGGTTGCCTCGAAAGACGGCGGCGAAGCGTAAACGTACGTCGCGCGCTCACCAATGTGCCTCTGTACGGCACTTGAGTCTGCAGCATTGTGGCGTAGACAGCCAAGGCGATGCAGATCTACGAGTGGCTGGAGCAAAGCGCCGTTGGCCACAGGAGGACGTGGAATTGCGAGAGACAGAAAAGCTGAAGCTGAGCGTCTAACGCTGGTTCACATGCAAGCGACTGAGCGATTGAGCGGCGCGTCGCAGCGAAAATTTTCACCTTGTTGGAACCTCGCCGCTCACTGCCGCGACAGGTTTTTGCGCCGCGGCGGCAAGATTCGCTAGCGTTTTTGCTTGCATGTGAAATAGCCATTAGGCATCTGCAGAAGAGCGAGCTCGTGTGCGTGCAGCGAAGGCGGAGAGTCGAAAGAACACGTTTGCTGCTTCTAACACTGTCGCCTTCGGCTTCCTAATGGTTGGTTAGGTGTCTTCCCAACACAACTACGAAAAAAGACATCTATTCATGCTTGAATAGTGTGAGAGTGTCACTCAACACGTTTACGCTGTTCCAGTGGAAATTTAAATGAGCAGCTGTGAACGACAGAAGCTACCGCTTAAGTAATTACTGGCGCCCGCGCGGGGACTGATAACCTGCAAGCCAATATCTGCAGCTGCAGTCTGCCCTCACTGTACAAGGAGCATTTAGTGGGTTTGGTCAATTTCTGTGAGATTGCGCCGCAACTGAACTGTTGACAACAAACGAAGATGTACGGGGGGATGTGGGTTGGTCGCTTTGAAGCACGGGAAGCACAGATCGCAATAGCTTTTAAGCAGAGGCTCAGAAAAATGGGTGAAGAAAGGTGGGCGCAGCCGAAGACTTCACACACTTGTACAGTAAAAAGTGAACACGAGGTGGTGGAAAAGGAAGTACTAGAAAGGCTACGACAGGCTACTCAGGCCACAACAGAGAAAAAGAAGCTAACAATAACGTCAAAAAGGAAGCCCGCGAAACCGAGGTGCTGATAATTGGGGGCAAAAAAAAAAAAACTGGAGGGGACACTTAAGCTCCGCCTTAAGGGCATAACGCGATAGCGTTAATGGGTTAATGCCCTTATATGCAGAATTGGTCGTTCTTTACAGTTGTAGGTCGCTAGGAGTTCTCATACCACTTCCGGCAGCAGCGCTGCAGCGGTTAAGCGATGCACCACTGCCCTGAGATCCGGTTGGCAGGTTGTGATGACGCCACAACGTCACGTGACCTAAATGGCCCACCTAGGTTGCCGTAACGGTCAGTTTGCTCCAGCTGCGAGGCTTCAAACGGTCGCCGACATCGTACAATTTTTTCCGACATGGGGGTTCTAACGCTCTCGTGTTAAAATGGAGGCAAAAGAGTCATTGTGCAAATACAGATCCAGAAAGAGCGAAGTCACGAAAGAAACGCTGTATTATGATTCAAGAGGCAGTGTCCTTCTTTATTGAACTATACCAGGTTGCCTCAGAACGAGGCAATATAAAAATAAGATAAGCATGCGGAAGCAGTGTAGAACAAACAACTTCTGGTACACTGCAAAGTTATACATCCAGGCATCAAAGACGACATGGTGAGCTTTCCAGTAGATCTGAGTACGGCTGCTGTGGCGGTACGTCACGGGTTTTATCCCTGTCGATGCGGCCGTGTTTCGACAGAGGCGAAACGCAAACGACGCCTGTGTCTTGTGCGCATTGCTGGTCGAAATTATTCAGGAGTCCTCCACAACGGCGCCTCTTCCTCCTTTCAATCCCTCCTTCATACCTATCCTCACGGCGCGGTTGAGGTGTCGACCAGGGAGTGAGAGAGTTACTGCGCCTTTCCTTTCCTCAAGAACAAATTTAGAGGCAGTGAAAGCAGAATTAACAAATCAGCTGTAGGGACGGTCAAGAGAAGGTAAGTATACTTACGGTGTAAAAGCAGAATGGAAAAATTGTAACGCACCGTCCCAGCAATCGAAATAATATAGCTGACGACATCAGAAAAAAATTTTCTTCTAATGGCAAAGAACCAGAATAGGATTAAAAGTTAGAAAAAGCATGAAATAAATAAAACAGCCATTTTATTTATTATGCAAGGTGGCGCTCGCAACCTCCGATTCAAAGAGGATGCCAATGAGATCTGTCTGTATATCTATGACGCTATAAGACTAGCAAACGCCACTTTTTAGTCTAGCTCAGTTCACATTACCAGTGAGAAGCCCAGCATTGTTCACGCCCGACATACGCTTGAAACGAGCGTACCAACGTTTGCCACAAAAATAAAGAGTTCCGTGCAGTAGTAAAACTTTTCTACTTAGTCATGTGGACGACCGCGAGACCAAAGCGCAGATGGATGATGGTCTTGATGATTGTACACCGACGCTGAAGGCGGTTTAATATCGAATCAAGAAATTGGAGCGGAAGTACATACACAGAAGATGAAGCCCGCTGTGGGCATACAATTCAAATTGCCTCGCCAAACGTCATGGTAAGTCGCCATGGCATCTTAGTGGAGGGCAGTGGAAAATCTCATGGGAAGAATTACGCGCGAAAATGTTTTGTGCGTGAAGGGTGCCACGCTTGCTGACTGTGAACCAAAATATTGTGAACAAGGCACCCGTAGCGGTGCCGAAACGTCAATGTTTTTTTACGTTTTTCTTCATTTCACCATGTCGAGTGTGTTTCTTCACATGCATTTCCATGCAGTGTTTGACGAACCTATACCGCAGTCTACAGGACTTTCTGCATCGATTCGTGTCCGCTGACGAAGCATGTATCGACCACTGCACACCCAGGTCGAAGCAGCAGTCAAAGTGGTCGACAATCTCTGTTGGAAACGCTCCAGAGAAAGTAAAGACCGTTTTGTCGCCTGGGAAGGGGATGCTCTAAGGGGACAACTAAGGGATCACTCAAATCGATTACCTGCAGAAGAGAATGACAGGAACAGGAGAGTGCTACCTAAGAAATATACTAGCGCTAACACATGCAGCAACAGAACGAGACAAGACGTCTCTCGTAAATCTTGTCCCATTCTGTGGCTGCATGTATTAATTAGCGCTGCTATATTTCTTCAATTCAGGACGCACAAACTCGCCCAGAAAGAAATTTTAATTAAAGGAGCGTGCTATGAGGTCTTGGTTGGTTGGTAAGAACTTTGTTTGATCCACTTCAGTGCATCAGGTGAGGGTAGGGAAGGGGGATGAGCAGGACGGCGACGGGCCATCGTCCCGCTCTATAGATGACCAGGCACTGTTAGGCCGCGGCGACCTTCAAGGCCCAGCCTACGATGCGAAGCTGTAGCTCCGGTTGTGAGCTGCGCAGATCAGCCTCCCATCGCTCCTTGAAATGGAGGTTTCGGTTTTTTTAGAGCAAGTTTGGCAAGTGTGCTTAAAGTCCCCTCTGGTGCTTGGGCATAATTGACAGGTTGGAGATTTGTCTCCTATATGTATGCGCACTCTAAGAACTGAATGAGTGCTGGGAACTCCTTTTGATGGAGTATACGCTTGTCCCATATTCCACTCCTTTTCCCAGAGTCGCCGCGCTCCTTCGAAGAGTAGGCCCTCTGCAGGAGTAGATATACTCATTTATTACGAGCCTACCGGAAAAAGAAAAGTGCGCCGGAGCGAGGAATCGAACCGTGGAACATTGCATTGCGAGCCGGGTGCGCTACCACTGTACTGTAGCTGGGTTTTTTTTTCTTTATTGCATGGAAGAACTTCTGTAGAAAGGAGGAAACTTCAATCAGACTAGTTCGCGTCTCAAGTTACCGGGCTGCTTAATATGAGCCCCCCATAGCCCTAACTCACCACTGCATCCCCATCAAAACATCAAAATTCAGGGAGGCACACACAAGCATCTAGGCACGGCAGCCAGCTTGGAGGTTCGTCGCGAGTAGCATATACACTCCTCACCAACGCACACTGTTCCCGAAACACAGATTTGGACGATCTTGGTGGCTCGGCATGTCTGTCCATCATACGGCTTTTCCAAAGACTGAATAGTCTCATCAACACAAACAAAACGTCATAAGGCACAACAGAGTTTTTGTCAACAGGCAGAAATCTAATAGTGTATGGTGTAATTTCAATGTCCTTCTTAAGAGTTCGTTGTAGTATGTCCCAAAAGAACATGGCATCACGGCACAGGATGAAGCAATGATCAATTGTCTCAGGCACGTTACACAGACGACAATTCACATTCCAGGGTACAAACATCCCCTTGTCATTAAGAAATGTCTTGACAGGCAGCGTCGCTGTGTGTAGTTTGAAAAAGAACGTTTTAGCGGCTGCCTGAATGCACATCCGCCTAACACGCTTTAGAACACTGATGTCCAAAGACCCCAAATAAGGCTGCCGATACAATGGTGTAGGGAACAAAGACTCAGTGAGAGCCTGGGTCATCTGCTTTCTCGAGAGGCTATACAGGTAATCTAAAGAGAAGCGCACAGTGAGAAAATTGAAAGTGTCAGCAACCTCCTTAAGAAATCCCCATAAAGTCCCCTCACGAGCCTGCACAGTCGGTGCGAATAAGTAAGGCAAATGAAAACTAGGCCGCCTAATGAGCACAGCTACCAGAAACGGGTCGTTTGCCGATTTGAAAAAGAAAAAAACGGGAAACGAGTTGATGCACGAACAGGTGAACAAGGCCCACTCCACCACCCTCTAAGGGAAGGAACAAGTTGTCACGCCTCATCGGCTCCCATTGAGAGCGCCAAACGAATGCTGCAAATATTCTATGTATTGCTTGCACCTTCCTCCTCGCACAATGCAGGACTTGAAGGACATACGCGAGCTTTGCAAACAAAAAAATGTTACAGACCTGTGCCCTCGCAAACACTGAGAGTTCCCTACCCATCCAAGCCTGTGTTTGCCGCCGTAGAGTTACAGTTTGTGAATCCCAGTAGGCTGTACTGTTGCGAACTTGGTGCAGCGGAACGCCTAGGTACTCAAGAGGGCTACAGTTCCAGCATATACCACCGAACTGGCTTGGCCTAGTTCCCCAATGACCCAACCAAAAGCCTTTGGATTTCTCTAAATTAAGAGCCGCGCCTGATACATCGCAGAACTGTTTAGTCAAGTTTAGAGCCTCGAGTACACTCTTTTTGTCAGAACAAAAGAGGGCGACATCATCAGCGTAAGCTAAAACTTTAACTTCACATTGAGCCAGAGAGAAACCGCGGATAGCTGCGCTGTTAATTATACTGAGACAGAGGGGTTCCAGATATAGGGCAAACAACAATGGAGACAGTGGACATCCTTGACGAACAGATGCTTCTAGTGGTACTGGTTTCGTTAGCTCCTGATTAACAATAACCCTTGTATAGGAGTTCTTATAGCACAGCCTTATGCCTTTGAGCAAGACGTCACCAATATTTGCATACTCCAAGACCGCGAACAAGAAATCGTGCCGAACTTTATCAAACGCCTTAGCCAAGTCAATTTGAATCAGAGCTACTTGGCCTATCTCATCTGATACTGTCTCTAATACTGAACGTGCAATATGGATATGTGTTTGAATACTGCGGCCTCTAATACCACAGACCTGATGCGGACCTATCAAGTCCATAATGATGAGCTGCAGACGACTGCTAAGAACCTTGGCAAAAATTTTGTAATCAACATTGCAAAGGGAAATTGGACGATATCCCTCAACAGTTTTCAACCGATTAGTATCTTTGCTTTTGGGAATTAATATTGTGTGCCCAGAATAAAAAGTGGGAGGCAGGACACCCACATCATAAGATGCTTTGAAAACTTCCATCAAAACAGGCACTAGGCAAGGCGAAAATGTTTTATAGAATTCGCTAGTAATACCATCTGGCCCAGGAGATTTCTGGCTCTGCAGGGCAGAAATGGCTGATTGAATTTCATCCAAAGTGATAGGTCCCTTCACTATAGCACACTTCTCATCATCAAGTCGAGGGAAGTTTCCGAGCAAGGAACTGTAATCGAAACCCTGACTTGGATCTTCGCAACTGCCAAACAGCTTCCGATAATAGTCGAAGAAAGCAGCAAGAATACCAGGCGCATCACTGTATGTGCAATCACCATACTGAATTTCCAATATTTCCTTCGCAAGAGCATTCTCTCTTTCATCACTCAGGGCCCGACGAGAAGGTTGCTCATCAAGAAACCTTCGGGACCTAGATCGTATCAAGGCCCCCTTATATCTGTCTGTCGCAAATTGTTGAAGCTGTGCTTTTACATTATTAATCTCTTCGAGATAGGCACCCGGGCTTACCCTCTCTAGCTCATGTAGCTCCGTTAGGGTGCGCCCAAGCTCACGAAGGTGGTGTCTCTTCAGGAAAGCGATTCTTGCTGAGGCCTCAATTGCCAAGTTTTTGATCTCCTGTTTAAACAAGTCCCACTTTTGAAAAATGGAAAGATCACGGCGTGAAACACCCAGCTACAGTATATGGTCACGCCGTGTACTGTAGCTGGGTGTTTTTTTTCTTTATTGCATGGAAATAGTGCCGAAAAGAAAAGTCTAAGCACGCTTACGCCACAAAACACCAGGCCACCTTACCCCTGCACGCCCCCTCTTTCCAGAATATCAAAAGTCTGGGAGGCACACATGCATCCAGATAGGGGAGCCAGCAAGGCGGCTCTTGCAGTGCAGCATATACTCCCCGCACCAAAGCGCATTGTTCACGAAACAAAGGTTTCGGCGACCGTGATGACTCGGCGTGGCGGTCCATCATGCGGCTCTTCCAGAGACTAAATACTCCCATCAACGTAAATGGATCACATGCCACAACACTGTTTTTCTCCACAGGCAAAAAACGGATACTGTAGGGTGTGATGTCAATGTCCTTCTTAAATGTCCGTTGTAAAATGTCCCAGAAGAATATAACATCAATGCACAGAATAAAACAATGGTCAATTGTCTCTGGTGTATTGCACAGGCGGCAATTCACCGTCCATGGGGCAAGCATCTCCTTAGCATGAAGCCATGCCTTCACAGGAAGAGTGGATGTGTGCAGTTTAAAAAAGAATGTTTTCGCGGCAGAAGAAATTCACATTCGCCTAACAAGTTTTAAAACACTGGCGTCAAGGAACTGCAGAAAAGGTCGCCGATACAACGGTACAGGGAACAAATACTCTGTAATTGCCTGAGTCATCTGCCATCTGGAGAGACTATACAGGTAGTCTAAAGAAAAGAGGACAGTGAGGAAATTGCAGGCGTCAGCAACTTCCTTAAGTAATCCCGATAAAGGCCCCCCACGAATGTGTCCCATGGGTGCGAATAGAAAAGGCAAATTAGCACTGAGAAGCCTAATAAGCACAGCTACTAAAAAAGGGTGGTTTGACCATTTAAAAAAGAAAAAACGCGAGACAAGCTGATGCACGAATAAGTGAACAAGGCCGATTCCACCAGACTCTAGAGAAAGAAATAGGTTATCGCGACGCATGGGTTCCCATTGGGAACGCCATACGAATGTAGCAAATATTCTGTGCATCACCTGCCCTTTCTTCCTCGCACAGTGTAGAACCTGCAACACATAGGCAAATTTTGCAAATAAAAAATGTTGCAGACTTGAGCCCGAGCAAACACTGATAGTTCCCTACCCATCCAAGACTGGGTTTGTCGCCTCATGGAGACTATCTGTGAATCCCAGAAGGCGCCACTGTTGCGAATTTGGTGAAGAGGAACCCCTAGGCAGTGAAGGGGCCCTGCAGTCCAAGCTTATGCTACCATAATGACTTGGCGTTGTACCCCAATGGCCCAACCAAAACCCCTTGTATTTATCTAGATTAAGAGCCGCACCTGATACCTCGCAAAACTGTTCAGTCAAATGCAATGCCTAAAGCGCACTCTTTTTGTCAGAACAAAAGAGGGCGACATCATCTGCATAGGCTAAAATCTTGACTTCACACTGCACCAGGGAGAAACCACGAATAGATGTGCAGTTAATAATACAGAGGCAAAGAAATTCAAGATATAGAGCAAACAACAAAGGCGATAAGGGACAGCCTTGGCGAAGAGATAATTTCAATGGAATAGGTGTTGTTAGCTCTTCGTTAACAATTAGCCTTGTATGTGACTCCTTATAGCCCCTATGCCCCTGGGACTCTTTATGCCCCTAAGCAAAACATCTCCAATATTTGCATGTTCTAAGACCGCAAACAAGAAATCGTGACGAACTTTATCAAAGGCCTTGGCCTTGGCACGTTTCCACCGTACGTTTTGCGAACTTCTGTCGTTCAGCTTCACAGATCGCTGCCGCATTAGTTGGCACAGCTCATTAAATGATGAAACATCCAAGACAGCAGCTGCGCGCCACGGACAATCTTCGCTCGGAAGCAGTTTCATGTTGCACGGTATATTGAAGACTCGCCCTTCATGAATGAGAAAACTGCTATTCTGTTGCATAATTACTCGCATTAAAAATGATGTGAAGCTTCACTTGAGCGCTCATCGAGCATTCGCACATTAACACCATGCACTGCAATAGGAAGTATTTAAAGGCGGTGCTAGTGTCAAATTATGTATTCGTACAATGGCGCAGCGTCTCCGATACAACGAACAAGCTTCGCCGCACCACTTGGTTAAAGCGAACGAGGAGCGCCGTATTTATTTATTTATTCACAATACCCTCAAAGACCCTCAAGTGGTACTACTAAGGGGAGGAAAGCACCATTGTACACTCAAAGAGAACACGGAACAAAAAAAAAACGGAAGGCCTCTACGAACGATAAAGCAGCATACTCTCCTTGTCTAGGAAGCTGGAGAGTGTTTGCGGAAATGCGTCGAATCAGATGGATGCCTTCCAAACGTCCTCCAGTGTCTCTAGCATTTAAATTCACAAACAACTATGTAGACACTGCATCTCTTGGTAGCTCGTTCCAAATTTTAATAGAAGCAAAGGTGAACATTTGAACAAGTTACTCCTGGAATGCGATAAATATATTTTAAGGTGAAAGCCTTTTAATGGCTCGTACTCCCTGTCGAGATCCTGTCCATCCGTTACATCGCCAACCGCAAGTCACGACAAAGGAAGTGACGTCATACCGTCCGTCCGTCCGTTACGCTCTTCAACTCGATAAGAAAAAAAATATATTTGTGCACGATTGAATTCGAACCACCACCCATCCGTTCCGCAGCCGAGCGTGCGAACCACTACGCTACTTCCTGCCAACGCATATGTAGTTCTCCTAGTCTTGGACGCTGGAGAGCGTTTACGGAAAGGCGTCGAATCAGGCGGATGCCTTCCAAACGACCTCCACTGTCTCCAGCATTTAAGAATCACAAACAGTTGTGTACTTAACATTTTAACCACACATCAGTGACACAAGTAGCAACACCACGCTAAATGCTTTCGCCTCACCGCACTTTAGGTCAACAAAGTTACCCCCTGAATTTTTGAACGGGCGGTGGGTGCTTTGATATGTATGCGAAGTAGGGCTAAGCTGTTCGAGTTTGGACAGTGGTAGTGCTGTAATAGAGTTAGAAAAAATATAGAAGCAAAGAATTGCGTCTTCGTTGCTGCAGTGTTAGAAGATTCAAGGAGTTTAGCTGCTATGTAATACTGTTGCGAGTGTTACGTTGCTTTTTATAAAACGAATCGCACGGTTCTGTAATTATTCGAGTGCCTGTGTTAAATAAGCCTGATGTGCATTCCAAATAATAGAGGCATATTCCAGTTGCGGTCTCACTAGAGTGTTGTACACTAGAAGCTTTGTTTCAGGTGGGGCCATGTAGAGTGTTTTTCGAATCAGTCCAAGTGTTTTACTCGCCTTGCTGATGGTGTATTCAATGTGCTGATCCCATTTTAAGTTGGCATTACGACACCGAGGTATTTAAACTGGTTTACCTGCTCAATGGGAGCATTGATGATATTATAAGAAAATTATACGTTGCAGCGTCGTGTAGTGAATGTAATTACCTTGGTTTTGTTTACGTTAATCTGCATTTACCGCACGTCACACCATGAAGATAATAAATTCAGATCCTCATGTGAAAGATGAGAATCGTTAGGCTATTTAATCTCACGATAAATGATGCAGTCATCTCCATAAAGACGAATTTGAGACCAGGCATTATTACAGATATCATTTGTGTACAACAGGAATAGTAACGGACCTAAGACAGATCGCCGAGGAACGCCAGATTAATCAGCAGTAGGGGATGAAACAAAGTTGTCTAGTAGGATAGCCTGCAACCTATCTTTTAGAAAATTCTGCATCCATTTTAAAATATTTTCATTGAGATTAAATACCTTAAGTTTGACAAGGAGGCGGTGATGAGGAACTAGGTCGAATGCTTGCGAATAATCAATGAACACGGCATCAATCTGACCTAATGAGTGAATAGTCGAGGGAATATTAGTGATGAGTTCGAAAAACTGTTTCACAGGCTTTCCCTCACTGAAAGCCATCCTGGCTTGGAAAAGCAGATTTTTATTTACCAAGTGCTGCATGATATTACTGTACAGAATGTGCTCAAGGATCTTACATGGAATAGACGTTAATGATATTGGCTTACTACAGCAGTCACCACGATTGCCGGATTTGTAAATGGGAATGACACGCGCGAATTTTCAGTCCTAGGGTAGAGTACCGTCATCTATTGATTGCTAAAATAGCTCACAAAGAAAATCGCATGAATGTGGAGCAGTACCTTTTAGTAATTTCGTGGATACACCGTCGGGACAAGGACTCGATTTGTTAGGAAGACGGTGAATGGCACTTAAAACTCCCTCTGGAGACACAGCCATATCCGGCATTTTAGCACACTGTGAATGAGGAGAGATAAATAAAGGGGAATGTTCTTTTCAGTAGTAAATACGCTGGGTAAATGACATATTGAGCTGGTTAGCAGTCTCGAGTGGAGAGAGCAGGTGGTCCCTGTCCTGTAGAATAGGCTTGAAGTCTAGAGTCTGACGGAAACCCGTCTGGTCGGGATGGTACATGACGAAAGTAGAAGGCGCCGACCAAACGAAAAGATGAGATGACGTTTCGGCTCCCCTGCAGGAGCCTTGTTCACAATGAGCTAAACGTAGCGTCGTGTCTCAGTGATGATGGGTTGGCCATACGCCTGGCGAATAGGCTTGAAGTCTAGAGTCTGACGGAAACCCGTCTGGTCGGGATGGTACATGACGAAAGTGGTCGGCGCCTTCTACTTTCGTCATGTAGAATAGGCTGAGTTTTAGGCTTGTTGGGGTTGACGATATCCCAGAAACGTTTGGGATTAGTTTTTTTTTTCTGGGAGTGTGGTATTGAGAAATGAATCCTTAGAGGACTTTACTTCAGCTTTACAAATACGCGCTATACTTCTGTATCTAGTACAGACATCAGCCTTGTTTTTGTGCATAGCAGTGCGATAAGCGCGTTTTGTCTTCCTATTAAGCATTTAAGATCCCGGGTAATCCAGGAACTTTTCAATCTGGGGCAAATACGGAGTTTTATAATACGGAGTTTCAGAATGACATATCCCTTGCGCGCAAGATTATGTCCTTAAATAGCGGCCAGTTGTCCTCGACAGAACGCGTTTCAAAGTCATGTTCTAAAGGTGACAATTAAGGAATCGTCAAGGAACCTACTCATTTCGGAGATATTTGGTTCATAATAATCGAAAATATTTTTATGCTGTGTTAATTTTTGCTGGAAATTCGCGCTAAATTGGTAACTAAACTGGATTAACCTGTCGTCACTGATCTCTTCCAGAAAATTTGCAGAAATGGCGTCGGGATGCGTGGTGCATACAAGATCAAGAATGGCAGTGCCACGTGTAGGCTCTTTTACGATCTGGTGTAATGAAAACAAGCGCAGAGCATGAAGAAAATGATGACATTCCTGTTTGGACGAGCTAGAATTGAAGATGGTACTATTGGTCCAATCGATTGCTGGGTAGTTCGTCTCTGTTAAAATCATAGGGACGCGAGGGAATCTGCTTCGAATGCCTTCCAATTCGGTGGTAAAGAATGAAATGTCGTAATCAGGGACTGAAGGACGATAGCAAACATCGATTAGAACGGAAGAACGTGATGTTGTGGAGCGTACCATGACCCAGCCGGTTTCAATAAAAGAAGACGCACACTTTCAGAGTGAATTGATTTCCGAACAGCCACGATGACACCACCACCACACGCACTATTTCTCTCTTTTCTGTATATGTTGAATTCAGTATGAATCGTCAAAACACGGTCACGTGCTTCACTACTCAGCCGTTTCAGTGCCTATAAAAATATCCCTTGAGCATGCTGTCCTGGAACAAGCCAGATCATCCTGCTTAGACAAAATACTACGAAAGTTAGCTAACAGAAATGAAAGCGGGATAACATTTTCGTGCTTTTTTATGGGTTTTGAAGCCATCACATCGACATGTCATTGCCAACTAGAGGGTTGCGTAGATTCAGATGGCGTGATTCCCAAGGGGACAACTGTGCCGGAGGCGAAATCAAGGATATATGTTTCACCGTGAACTGAAAGTGTGTCGAAATTTAGTTGTACTTTTTGTCCCTGGTCACGGAACTCTTTACCAAAATCCCACAGTTTCCTTCTAATTCCACGCATCGTACACTACAAATCATTCTCGAATCACACATATTCTCATCTTTGTGGTCTTTTAATTCGGACTAGTTAAAGAGTTCTTCATGTTTGCTTTTGAAATTCAGAAACCGAATATTGACTAGCCAGTTGAAACCACTTTTCGGACGCCCAAGATGATGCGCTCGTTCAGTGCTTCCTTCTTGAAGGTCCAGTTTGCTTGAAAAAAAAAAATTGACCTATTTTTACGGTTTCGTCCCAAGTCTCCGTTTCCACCTCTGGAATTCCTTTCACAATTAGGTTGTTGCATTACGATCTCTTCTCTAGGTCATCCAGGACGCCCGATAGCTGGTTAATTTTTGTTTGCAGCGTGTTACTGCTCGAAGATGTTTCAGTAACCGTTATTTTTAACCTGGCCACACCTTTAACGGCAGTTTCCAGAGTGGATGCACGTCTAACAAGGTAGTCGATTTTTTCCGCAATGCCATTCAACTGGAGCTTGGTATCCTTTTGGAACTGAACATTTCTTGCGTCTGAAGCTTCTCTTTTGGCAAGAATAGCGTCAAGTACAGTCGGGGACCAAAGTCTCTGGACCACGTGTTTCCTCAAACGATGCCCAAAACTGCTATTAGCCGACGGCTTAAGACCACACTTGTGGAAGTGAAAAGTCAATATTTTTTTCTTTCATCTCCAGAAGTGTTTGTTTCGTTTAGGGGGTTTAACGTCCCAAAGCGACTCAGGCAATGAGAGACGCCGTAGTGAAGGGCTCCAGAAATTTCGACCACCTGGGGTTCTTTAACGTGCACTGACATTGCACAGTACACCGGCCTCTAGAATTTCGCCTCCATCGAAATTCGACCGCCACGGCCGGGATCGAACCCGCGTCTTTTGGGCCGGCAGCCGAGCGCCGTAACCACTCAGCCACCGCGGCGGCTTCCAGAAGTGCGGTCGCTAGCCGCCGGTTAATAGCAGAGCTACCAGCTTCGTTTGAGGAACACGTGGCCCAGAGACTTTTGTCCCCGTCTGTACATTGTTATCACCAGTACAGGGGTTGGGCTGAACGTCACCACAACACAAGAGCAACAGGTGAACGTGCCTATGATAACTGCGATGATAACAGGTGAACGTGCCTATACGGGCACGGTACGCAGCAAATCGTCCCTTATGATTTGCCCTGCGCGTTTGCCAGACACAACAAGAAAGCAGGGGTGATCTGCGACCAAACAGTCCAAAATCAAGGTCTTTTCCGTAGCAGAAAAAAAAACACTCACCTAGAAGTGAGAGCGGAAGAATTAGCGATGCTGTGGTATGGTCGCAAATCCCGATGCAGGCAGCGAAGGATGGTATTTTATCCCACACAGGCTGAGAGGAGGAAAGCCCAGTGAAGCGCCACCACGATGATGAAGACAACACATGCCGGTTCGGTACATGTGAACTTGTGTCAGAACAAGACCATGCAGCCGCGATAATGTTCTGTAGAACAGCAGCCAGAAGCGTACACGTCGCAGAAGCGCGAAGTAGGTAGTGCCTGCGTAGGCCTATAGTTCACACTTGTTGGACGAGCCGCAGGCAATCCAACAGTGGCCAGGCAGGAATCTGGTCGGCTGAAAACCTAGAAATGAGAGCGGAAGAACTGGCGATGCAGTGGTGTGGTCGCAAACCGGCCTTGCAGTCGAAAACCTTGCGCGTCCTGCAGGAGTGCACACCGAAGAGCGTCTCCTCCCCCCCCCACCCCACCGTCACCGGGGGAAAAAAGTGGTGACCCAAAAAAATCAATAAAAAATTGGCTGGCGTTCGACCCGGCTGAACCTAGTTACAGAACGGAAGCTCGATTAAGCATGGCCAGACACGGTTCGCTGTGGTTTAACGCTTCCTCGCTCTATCCTTCACCAACGCGACCTGTCAACGCCCTTAATCATAGGAATCATCAGATTCAATCAGCCGTCTACGAAGCACTGGTTCCAGCGAGCGAATCCTCCACGGCTATCTGCGAACGTCGAGCAACGCTTTGGGCTTTTTATTATCAGATGAACAACGATTCACGTGGTTCAGCGCAGCTGTGAGGTGAGCGTTGAATCACATTGTTCAACGCAGTTACAAAGGCGAGCGAACGCCGCCGGCTCCGCGCGCCGCAGCTGCACCGACGCGGGGAGTAACATGATGTGACGTCACAGCCACATCCCCGATCCGCCGCTTGAAGGTCATTCTTCGGAGCGACATGACCTTCAGGCTTCGCATGGGAGGAGTAGAGCTACCGCTCTAAAATGGCTGAACGTAGACCATGCAAACGAAACGGTTGTACTAGATGCGATCAAAATGGATGCCCTGAAAGGCGACGCTTGCGCTGGTGGAAAACATAGTAAGCTTCGCACTACCACCCTTACCTGCGACCAGTGGCTGCCGTTTGTCGTAGGAAAGTCTTGCAAGATAGAGACCGAATAAACTTTCCTGTCAACTCAAGTCCAAGTCGCTTTCAAATCTTCGCCAAAGGAAGGGAATGAGTTTAGTCCTCGTCGACCTTTTGCAGGTTTGATGATCCGGGTTGCCGATTACATGCTTGATATGGGCGGTCAGAAGACTCCACCCTTGCTTTTGCAGGTCTCGAGGCGGAACGCGTCCCGGCTCTGATGTTTTAGGGGTATGGAAGGTAGTAGATGGGAGAGGAGGGTGTTTGCGCTGAGTTTGGCTGTAAGGCACTACTAGTATATATACGCGTGTTCATTTGAAAGGTATTCTCCGCAGGCAGTGCTTTTGGTTGTCCTGTATGTAATGCATGAAATGTTCCGGTGGAATGTTGAGAAGTAGAGCTTGTCTGATTAGGGTAGATTATTCTCTCGAGTGATCGTGAGATGGGAAGGGAAAGGCTGCAGCGCATTTCTCCGAGCATCGTTAGGTTTTCGATGCATGTCTTGTGTTTTGCCACTCTGTCTTCGCATGAGTTGTAGGTCTCTGGCCAGAAAAGCGCGGCGCCCGGCGGGAAGCTTTCGCGGGCGAGCTTATTAGCTCTCTCATTCTCCGGTGGGCACTGGTTTTCAGGTACCCATTCTAGGTTAACCTTCAGCTGGGGGTGCTTGCTCATATAATCGTAGAGTTGTGAAAACGCGGTCTGCTGGCGTGTTTGCTTCGTAGCTTTGGATTCCCCCTGACTATCCGACCGCACGGTGATCACCGTCGTTGTGTGTTCGCGAAGCGTGATGGCGTCTAGGATAGCTTCAGTCTCTGCTGCAGGGATCGATGGCAGCGCCAAGTGTGCCATTCTTATGGAATGTGGGCCCACAGCCACGGTTGTGCTGGTGTCCTCCGAGTAGCGGTTTTCGGTGTGATGTGTGTCGTGGCCTGGATTTCGAAGGTAGAGAGCTCTCGTCAGCCTTCCTAAGTCATTTTGTCCAGTCTATATTACGGGAGATAGGTTTAATTTGGAGCCTTGGTATAGTTTTCCACGGAGGCGGGCATTCCGATAGCCGGGGGGAGGGGGGGGGGGTATTCTAATCAGTAGCCCATTGTGATAAAGATGAAGTGTGGCAAGTGCGCTGCACGCACTCGCGCGCATGGGGGGAGAGAAGACGACGAAGTAGGAGAATACAGATCGGCTCGACCGTATGCTACGTGTACTGTTTCATTGCTAATTATCATTACTACGATACAACATAATTTGGCGACGAAGATGCTGTTTTGATTCGGGACCTTCACGTGGCCTGCTCACCATCCGTCATGAGCTTTTCTGGGCTTCAGCCACCACCACCCTTCCTGCTGACTCCTGGTCGTCCTGCCCTTCCATGGGAGCAATGGGAGCTGGCGTTCCGGAATTACATGCTGGCCTCTGGTGCCTCTACTCTGGGCGCGGACAGGCGGAAGGCCATCCTGCTGAATTGCCTCGGACTGGAAGGTCAGCGCATTTTTTATACATTGGCGCCGCCGTCGTCCACTCCAGCGCCTACAGCTGCGGCTTCGCACTCCGGTGACGAGGCGCCCCGCCTTGACGAATTTGATGCGGCGATATCCATCCTGTCGGAGCATTACAAATCGTCCGTGAATGTAATCGCCGCACGTCATCGCTTTCGCCGTCGAGTTCAGGCTCCAGGAGAGACAACCGATGAGTACGTCGCTGTCTTTCGCAGCCTTGTCGGCGACTGCGGGTTTGGGACCATGGCGGACGATATGATCAGGGACCAGCTGGTGGAGAAGACCTCGAGTTGCCATCTGCGTGAGCGCCTACTCATGGAAGGCTCCTCCTTGACTCTGTCGCGCGCCATGCTCCTTGCTCGACAGTGTGAGCAAGCTTCCCGGGAAGCCAGGGAATTGGCTGAGGAGGACGCTCCAGTACATCGTGTGAGATGCGAGCGTGGATCGAGACTAACACCACCTCAGGCCCATTGCTGCAAGTGCCAAAGTCAACCATCACAACCTGCTGCTGCAATACCAAAGCGCATGTGCTACCGCTGCGGTTCTACAACTCACCTAGCGAACAACCCTGCATGCCGAGCCCGCAACCGCAAGTGTCGTCGGTGCGGCAAGGTGGGCCATTTCGACTCTCTCTGCAAGTCGTTCGACCGTCCTGTTCAAGTTCAGCAAGTTGCAGATACTGCTGACACATCGTCGATGCCGGTTGGCTCCAGCAGTGCGTCTATTCTCAATGTTGAAAGTCAAAAAAACGGAATTTTCGCCTCAGTCCTGATTGAAGGCAAGTTCATCCGCTTCCTGATTGACACCGGCTCATCTGTGTCAATTATTTCTGAAGATCTATACTACCGATTCTTCGCTAAATGTTTCCCGCTTAAATAAACTGCAGTTCAACTATTGGACTATTCTAAGTCTCGGATTATAGTCCAAGGGTGTTTTGTTGCCACAGCAAAGTTCCACGACCGTACCGCCTGCATCCTGTTGTACGTTGTCTCGGGAGGCACAACGCTGCTGGGCCTGGATTCCATTGCCGCTCTACAAATGAAGATCAAAGGTGCATCGTTGGAATGTCTTTCCATGACACCTGATACGCCTCTGTTACCTCCTGAGCTACGTCCACACTTCGAACATCTCTTCTCCAAGGAACTCGGAGTTGCTCGTGGCTACGTGCACAAAGTCAGAGTGCAGGATTCCGTTTCTCCTGTTGCTTGCAAGCTCCGACGGCTGCCGTTTGCCATTCGTCAGCAGGTGTCCGAGGAACTCCAGAAACTTGAAGCTCAAGACATCATTGAACGGGTCGACGCTTCCAAGTGGATTTCACCCATAGTCGTGGCTCGGAAAAAAGATGGCTCCATCCGAATGTGCGTCGATTTGCGTGAGCCGAACAAGGCTATTGTGGTCGACAGTTTTCCTTTGCCTCAAACGGAAGAACTTCTACATAGCTTGGCCGGGTCACAGCGTTTTTCGAAGTTGGACCTTGCCTCGGCTTACCATCAAGTACCACTTAGCCCTGAGAGTCGGGAATTGACCACATTCATTACCCATGATGGCCTCTTCCGCTTCAAACGAGTGTGTTTCGGCCTTGCTTCGGCGCCTTCGGCTTTTCAGAAGATGATGCACTTAATTTTAAAAGGGTGCAAAGGTGTCCTCTTCTACATCGACGACATCATAGTCCATGGCACCTCCCGACAGGGGCACCTGACCAACCTTCGTGCTGTTCTCGAGCGCCTGTCCCAAGCCGGACTCAAGCTCAACCACAAATGTGTCTTCGATGTTCCGAAGCTCACTTTCTTGGGGCATGTTGTCAGCGGTGAAGGACTGTTTCCGCTTTCTTCTGCCATCGAGGCGATTACGAAGGCTCCGACTCCATCTAACATCAGTGAGCTTCGCTCCCTCCTTGGACTTGCGGGTTTCTACTCCAAGTTTATCCCGCATTACTACGACGTCGTTGAGCCTATGCGCGCCCTACTTCGAGGCAGCGACTCCGCCTTCACTTGGACTGCTGCTGCGGATTCAAGCTTCAAACTACTGAAGTCCATGTTGACGTCATGTGACGTGTTGCATTTTTTTGATCCTGCCCTTCCCGTGGTCGTAACGACTGACGCTTCCGGATATGGCCTTGGGGCAGTGCTTCAGCAAGACAACGGCCATTCCCTGCAAACGGTTGCGTTTGCCTCCCGTACCTTGACACCCCAAGAAAGAAAGTACTCTGTTGGTGAACGTGAGGCCCTAGCTTGCGTTTGAGCGTGCGAACGGTGGCACGTGTATTTGTGGGGCCGGCCTTTTGTTCTACGCACCGACCACAGTGCACTTGTCATTTTGCTGTCGACGAAAGGAACGGGCCATCGGCCGTTGCGAATTTCACGTTGGTCGGCTCGCCTGTTGTGCTACAACTACACTGTAGAGTACCGCAAAGGCAATGACAACTCTGTTGCGGATGCTCTGTCTCACCTTCCCTTACCGACCACATCGTGCAGTGAGCCCAGTGAGTTCGACGCCAGTGACGACGACTTCGTCTGCCTGCTATCGCCAGCCGTGACTCTACAAGAGCTTCAAGAGGCAACCATCAGCGACGCGGCAGTTGCTCAAGCCATTCAGTTTACATCGGCGACATGGCCGGACAAGAAATCCCTACCGGAGAACCTTAGGCCATACTATCTCCTGCGCTCGGAGTTGTCCGTCGTGCAAGGCGTCTTGTACCGAGGTGACAGGCTCGTCGTTCCCGAAAGTTTGCGACGACGCCTCATGGACATCGCGCACGAGTCACACCCCGGGATCAGCCGCACGAAAAGTCGACTGCGAGAGCTCTACTGGTGGCCGCGAATGGACGAGCACGTCGAAGAAATGGTACGGACATGCGTCGTGTGCCAGTCCTGTGACAAATCGGCTCGTCCGGTGGCAGCTCCTCTGCAACCTGTCGCCTTCCCAGAGAAACCTTGGGATAAGGTTGCCATTGATATCGTGGGGCCTTTCGACCAAGCTCCCAGTGGCTGTCGCTTCGCGATTACTCTCATGGATTATTACAGTAAGTGGCCAGAAGTTGTCTTCGCTGATGCCATCACGACTCAAACCGTTCAAGAATTCCTGCTTGGCCTCTTCGCTCGTGAGGGTTACCCTCAAGAGATTGTCTCTGACCACGGACCTCAATTTTCATCGATGGCCATGCAAACTTCCCTCCGCGAACGGGGGATACGCCATTGCTACTCTTCAGTGTACCATCCCCATGCTAATGGACTCGTTGAACGATTCAATCGAGTGCTTAAGTCCTACATTCAGCTAGCTCTGTGCGAGCGACGCGACCTACGTACAGCGATTGTGGACTACCTCGGTGTCTACCGCTGTACGCCCCATGCCACGACAGGAATTGCACCAGCTGTCCTACTTCATGGCCGGTTGCCCCGCACAAGACTTAACGTCGTAGGACTGCCGGATCAGTCCTTCTCAATGGATCCGACAGAAGCGCTTAAGCTTTTGCGGCAGAGGCTTGACGAGAAACAAGCGCAAAACAAGCTTTATGCGGACCAGCGGTGTGGCGCCCAGTGTCGTGACTTTCAGATTGGCCAGTACGTGCGTGTCCGCAAACCAAATGTGCGAGGCAAACTGTCAGCTCGGTTTTCGGAGCCACGGAAGGTTGTGGAACAGCGTGGACCTGCATCTTATCTGCTGGATGATGGGCGAGTGTGGCACTCGTCCAAGTTTTCTGCGGTTCGCCCAGAAGTAGTTCAGCAGCAACTGTCCTCCTCAGCTCCAGCGGCCCTTTTCGCTGATATTTCGCCGCCCATCGACGGCAACCGAATGCCGCCGCCCAGTCCACAGTCCGGAACCGTGGTCCAGGGTCCTTCTTCGGACGCGCCTTCAATCCATATGATGCCAGCCGTTCCGCCCGCTCCGGAATCGGCAGCCGCTCCTCAACCCTCGTGTAGTAAATCCACAGCGGCAACTGCGGCTTCACCTCCTGCGCCGCCTCGCCGAAGTACTCGCAAAAAGAAGCGGCCCGCATGGTTCAAAGACTATGACATCCGCTAGACATTTTGTTTTTTTTTTTAAGTGCGGCGGAAATGTGATAAAGATGAAGTGTGGCAAGTGCGCTGCACGCACTCGCGCGCATGGGGGGAGAGAAGACGACGAAGGAGGAGAATACAGATCGGCTCGACCATATGTTACGTGTACTGTTTCATTGCTAATTATCATTACTACGATACAACACCCATACGTCAAAGTATTGACCTTCCTTGGGTGGAGCTGTATAGTCGGTGCATTTGTGGTGTTTGGCGCTTCTCTACCGTTCTGCGAGGGAGTTGAAAAGGGCCGTTCCTTCCAGCTCGTTATTGGGCGCGTTCGTCGGGACGCAAAGGCCTGTCTGTGCGCATTTCGCAGAGCTATCTCAATTCGCTTTTTTTGAGTGGTTGTTACGATTTATGTACGGCAGAGCGTACATAAATCGGAATGCACCATGGCTTAGATTACCTGTCGAAGTTCGTGCTCCTTGAGTCTTCTCCTCTGCTTCGTGATTAATCTTAGCATGTGATGAATTTGTAACCATTATGCAAGATTCAGCGATAGCTGTTAAAGCGTTCATATTTCAAGATATATTGAGACAGCAAAATATCAGTGATTTCAAATCTGTATAGTAGTTGTAGAGCGCTCGTTTTAGTTTTTCACACGTACTCTGGACTGGAGACTGCGCGGACTGGAATTGTTTACCACACACAGAGCGGCAGACTTGAGACTACCCCACTCTATGTGTGGACCAGACCGCCGTTCTGTGGCCGCGGCGCCACCACCGCTGGTCCTCGCTTCGGGCGGCGCGTTTCGCAGTAGCCGCCCCAGATAGACTGTGCTACATTCCTCCGCTCTCGCCAAACTCTCCCCCTTCCTTCCACGGTAGCCACTCGTCGAATGGTTCCCGTGGCAGCCACCCTCCGACTGCGCCCTCTTGCGCTATCGCCATACCCTCCTTCTCCAACGGCAACCCCTCCGGGTGGTTCCCGTAGCAAGCATCCTCCGGTTAGGAATTCCTATACTCTCGCCATACACTCCGCCATACACGATGCTCCGGTTGGGGATTCCTCCGCTCTCGTCGCCACACCTTCCTTCTATGGTAGCCACCTTCCGGGGCGGTTCCCGTGGTAAAAAAAACCTCCGCTTGCGCCTTCCTACGCTCTTGACATACCCTCCTCCTTCGAGAGAAACTACGCTCAGGGTGGTTCCCGTGAATTCCTACGTGCTCGCTATACCCCCTCCTTTCACGCTAACCACCTTCCTTGATGGTTCTGGTGGTAACCACCCACAGGTTATGCATTCCTCCATTCTCCTCGTACCCTCATCCTTACACGGCAACCACCTCCGAGTGATTGCCATGGCAACGCACCCACCGGTTACAACGACTACTTCACCACCGACGCAAAACCCTGGAACGGGCGCTTAACAGCTGTCGCTGTAAAAGGTTATGTATTCGAACGGGCGCCTCCTCGGCTGTATTTTGTTGATTGTGAAGCATGGCTTTGTGTTCAATATTATTTAAGACTTTGTGTCTATCCACTAGCACTATGGTGTGCACAGCTTTTCGGATCATAGAAATGATTCTGAATTTGTTTCGCTGTATCTGGCGTGCTGACAAGCTGGCGGAAACCTATCGAAGTACCCATGAAGTGATGCTTTATGTGCCCCTCCTTCCCCCCTCAATTCGAGGTATTTCCACCAGTTTCTCCAGGCAAGATGTTATCGTTATTGGTCGTAGATTTGGGAGATTTCCCAAGCTTTGGGCTCGTGACTATATGTATGCTTTCTAACAGAATGGGGGCAAGGTGCCTGTTGTCCAAGCTTTGTTGTGCTCCAGGAGGTTTCTTTTTTTTCCCAGGGAGGTTTCGTAACATGCCGTAGGTGACATGGTCGGGTCCTGGTGCCATTTTGCTTTTCTAGCGATAGCTACATTACGCTAGCACTTCGAGCCTTCAGCGTCGCACCCCTTGAGCTGCGTGGCCGCCCTTGAGCTCCGTGGCTGGTCACGTGGTGCGCGGCGCGCCGGCGAAACCGAGTGCGGGGAGTATAGGGGGGGACGGAGCGCATCTACGTCCAGGGACGAATATGAAGGAACGCCCAGCGAAACGGAGCGGCGAAAGGCTGACTTTGCAATTCGACTGAGCAAGTTCCACTCGGCCAGATATAGCTATCGCGTCATTCCACGTTTAACCAGAGCTAAACCACAGCGATTTTTTAGTTTTTAAGTTCCTACTTGGAGCATTCGGAGTTTATGGCCGTCTGGATCTTCCCCGAGTGCTTTTCTGCACTGCTTCTCTGAAGTTGTGGTTGTTCAGAGTTATGGGGCGGAACGCATCTCGCATATTTTCTTTAGGTTCTTCAGTGGCGATTTTTACAGCCATTTGAAGCTTCTTTAAGTAGTATTTCTATGTCTATGCCCTAGCGAAGATCTCAAAATTTGCCACTCTATTGACGTATGAAGTTGACCATTCATGTCGTCGCATTCTTAGAGCCAGTTCTTGGTAGCCAGATCATTTTCGTACTGTTGTGCCTCTGTGGTAAAACTGTCACAAACATCGTGCACCTTTCATCATTTTGGTTGCGCTTCCAGGCACACACCGAGTTCTACTTCTGCAAGGTTCAGTAGGTGCCTGTCTATATTGGGGTGTTTCTCTGTGCGAATAATTTATTTACATTACTGATTGATGGTTGTTTGAATTACTTTCCTCCAATTTACGATGTCCATGTCCTTGGTGTCAATTTATTCCAGGATTATCTTGCTTTTTTCCAATCCGTGAGATGTGTGGTGTGTCGTTGCACGCTTGCCTTCTGCTGACCCTAGCTGGATAATTCTGCGATCCCTTCCTCAGCTTTCTAAAGTTCTCCCAGCAGGCTTTGTGGCCTCCTTTTACCACAGTCAAGTCGGGGTTAGTGTCAGTTTCGTTTCGTGTACCTTCCTTATGGGTTGCGAGTTGCCACTATGCAGAGTCGTCTGTTGATATTGCACTTTTTTCGAGGTTGCGACCCTCCGTGCAGGTCATCAACGCATCTGAGTCGTACAATGGTGTTTCGACAGTTATTTCTAACTAACTTCCTGCAGGGGTGGTACATTTGGTCTACAGGCGTTGGGAGTCCTATGTGTTTATTACTGTTAGCTGGTCATCATTAATTTGCGCAAGGGTGATCACATGTTCCTTGAGCTCGGTTGTCAGTTCGGGATTGCTTACCTGAACATTATAACCAGCTGTTGTTAATTTATCAATACTGTTGGCCGGAGGCCGTTACAGGGCGACTACAAGATATACAGGATAGCAGTGCTGGCGCAGTCAAGAACAGACCAAGTAAATACATACAAAAAAGGCGCAGTGCAAAGCAAGAAGCAACAGACAAAATAGATCAGGGTGTCATCAATTTTGTCACAGACGCTAGATTGAACGTATTACATCCAGGAACATGTTTTTATTTGGACAAATTATCATATTTAACAATAACATCATTTTTAACAATAATGACCGTATGCAGCCGTTATTGTTGCCTTCGATGGTTGGTTTGAAACATTTTTGTTTTTGCTGGTTATGCTCGACCGCGTGAATTTTCGTAGCCGGGCAGTTCAATATCCACGATTCTTGCAGGGTTGATGTCTAGCTTTGCGTTTGTGATTTGCACGAACTGCAGGAGCGCTTTTTGTTTCGCTTTCTCTACAGTTGCAGTGCCATAATGCGATGTTGATTTGCGGGTTAAACTTTTCCTTCGTTTTTTTTTATCCATGAAGTTTTCTACGCGGGTGGAGGTGCCCACCTCAGGAATGTAGGCTGCTTGGTGGCAGCGGGGAGCTTGCAGCTCGCTTGCATGGGTTTTGGAGAGCTGCGACAGCAATTTCCATTTTTCGGATTGTCAATAGTCTTGGTTGATCCTGGCATTAATTTCCTCATTTTGCTCAATTAGTCTTTGCGTGAATTTGTCTCTGCGTTGCATGTCCCTCTGCATCGTTTGTATATGCATGTTTGAGTGGTAAATGACGTTCGTAAGTTGGTCTGCATTGGTTAACAGGTCTGCAATTTCTTGGAAAATGCCCATGCTGCATGCCTAGCTGCATTGTTTGAGGTGTTAATTTCATTTCATTACTCTCAGGGCCGGTCACGTTACATAGAGGAGCGATTAATATAACGAGAAAATCAAGATTAAAAAAAAAAACGAGTGGCTGCAGTGCGCAAGTAGAAACGGCATCTTTGAATTTTACATGGTCCATAACTGTGATGACGGAGGAGGGCATATGTACGTGTTTCCAATCCGAGGCAGTTTTGGGGACGAAGGAGTTAACAGGGATTGCTTTAGTATATTGTTAGTGTAATATATTTTATGAAAAGTGCACAGGCCAGAAATGCGACGTCGTATGGAAACATCTGGAAGATTAGTGTTTTATTTGGGAAACGCTGGCATGACGTAACTAGACATTATAAATCCTGCAGTGACATTTTAAATTGATTAAAGTAAGTGTATAGATCCCGCACCGAGGCAGCGTACTCAAGCTTCGAACGCACTAGTTTTATACAGCCGTAGTTTTAGAGGAACAGGGGTCAGGGAGAAGTTTCCACGGATGAAACCAAGCATCCTTTTAGTGTCATTAGTGACATTATTCAATGTGTGCCTTCCAGGACAAATCATCTGTTATTTGAACACCAAGATACTCACTTATTAACTTGGGTGAGTGAGGTGTCTAAGGGAGTATGAGCACGATATTGTCTGCTTAGTCATGCGTCTAATTCTCATCACTTTACATTTCTTAACTTCGTCTCATAAGGCAGTGTTACAGCAAGTTCCAATATTTTTGATGTCATTTTTTTATTGATACTGTAAGCCCCATCAGGGACTGTAACAGGAAGGGTGATGAATAATACTACCAGGTGTAGTGCACATATTGGTAAGTAAAACAACTTGAACAGTAACATATGGTACAAAACGTTACAAAATCGGTTAGAATTCAAGTTGAGGTACAAATAATAGGCTGCATTGTGACAAGCAAAAAAAAAGGAAAATCGCCTGTAGTTAGTGCTGTAATTTTCAGTCTAGGCACAAAAAAACGGTAAAAATAAACAGGGCAGAATAGGAAAGTGTGGAAAATGAGGATAACTACTGGGAAACAAACAGGTGATCTCTAACCAGGGTACTAAACTCATCTAATGATGAGCTGTTAGTAATATCTGTTAAAAGTACATGTCAAAAGTACATGGAGTACATGCATCCACATAGGTTAGTAACTTCTCTGTGTAAAACACAATCAGCGAAAAGCCTTATTTTGGAAGTAACTAAAGAGGGAATGATCATTAATCTAGATTAGGAAAAGAAGAGGTCTTGGAACTGATCCTTGTGGAACGCCAGATGTTACAAGAGAAAAGGGGGAGTCATGATCATTAGCAGTTACATATTGGTGCTGATTACTTAATACTCTATCCATTTTAGGATATCAAAATCAATATTTAGTTTACTTAGCTTATGAAGCAACAGTTGGTATGAGCGTTTGCAAAAGTCAATATAGTCAGTAAGAGATGAGCGATCAAGAGCAGAAATCAAATCATTAGTGAATGCAATTTGTTGTTTCGCAGGAATGATACTTATGAAAACCGTGTTGCGAGTCTGCAAAAAAACGAATTACATTCCAGGTAGTCCACAAAGTGTGAATAATATGTTCAAGGAGCTTGCACGGAATTGATGTCGTGGGTTTTTCCTGATCGCTTTGCAAAACATGCCTGGAATGGTGCAGTCTAGCGGTTTTAGAAGGGTGGGGAGTTGGTGGTGAGCCGGGCCGGTCACCTGTGTGTGGGGTGCGGCGGCTTGCCTGGTAGGCTCTGCTTTTTTTGATGTTGCCTGGATTCTTGGTCCTTCGGCCTTGGGTGGGCTCACAGATGGGTTACTTTGTCCCGTGTTCTGGTCTCTCTCTAATTCTGCTGTGGATTTGTTTGGGGCCTCGCAGCGGGTCGAAGCGATTGCTCATGTGAAGACTCGGCCACTCACCGCCTGCTTGTGTTGTATGCTCGCCGTTTTCTATTGCCTGCGCGCCTTTGCTGCTTTGTCAGCTTCCTGGCATGTGGGGCAGGTTGGCGAAGTGGGAGCACACTTACCGTCGCAGTTCTGACAGTGAAACTTACATTCGCGGAGAGTATCCGGGTCCTCACCGCCACTCTCTTACTGCATATTGAGCCATATAGTGTGGTTGTCTTGTTCGGGGAAACGTAAACGCGATGCATTACATATCAGGTGCAAAGCGTGCTTCGTGGCCTGGAGGGGTACACGCGGATTTCTAGGCGGTTGTAGAAGGCGTAGCGGGCACCTTGCATGCGCCTCCCGCTCAGGAATTCGTCAGATTTCTTCCTCTGTCACCATCACCGAGGTTCCACAGATGACACCTCTGGCATTGATGCGGTCGCTGGCCTCGTAGGACGTGGTTGGGCCACGGTGGTTGGCTTTTAGGAAGAAGGCTACTGACTGGATGCGCATAAATTGTTTCGCAGCTGGGGCTCGGTGCGTGCCTCTGGCAAGTATATTTAGGGTTCGGCGTAGCTTCATGGAAATCGCCTTTTTCCGCTTGTCACGTTGGCGGCTTTCAGGACGCTGGCTCCGAGCAAGACTTACTGATTTTAGCGACGTTGATGTTATTAGCCAATTTCATGATGATAGTGCAGCTTCAGCTCTGTCGTGGTGAGCCGACCACTCTCCATTCGTACATCGGGGGTGCGGTATTCATGTTGGCTGGCGTGACGGCTATGGATTGAGCAAGTGGCCCTCCGCAGCAGCCCGACGAGCGCAGAGGGCACTCCAGTGCGCGGCGCCTCAGAAAGCCCAGACGGGGGCGGCGAGGCGAAGATCTCGGGTTACAAGCGTTGCACGGAGCTCCCCGAGGCACCTCTAGCCCCTCCGAGCGTCTCGAAACCAGCTGTGCTTAGGGAGCTATGTTCTCGTGCCCTACAGGCATAACACCAAAGGCCCAGATGATGGGTGACTCTTTTTGTTCAACGGGTTAGCCACTAGGGGTTCAGAAATGGCACGAAGATGACGCACGGCTTGTTCGCCAAATGGCTTGCCGAGTTCGACCATGGCGTGGCGTAAAAAGGGAAGTTTCTGCTCGTGCTCGATATATGTGCTGCCTTTTCGGACTACGGTGATCATGCTCTTCTGCAACAGTATGCAAGACAAGCCATTGGACATTTGTCATTCACGCGCTCAAGGTGTCCTATCGGCGAGTGTGTCACCAAAGCAAGTTGTTGGCAGTGGACCCACCAGATGCCGATGTCCCTGTAAGGATGTCTCTGTTCGCCGCATTGGAAAGTATTAAGGCCGTGTGGGTAGAAATGACTGCACTCCGCAGAGTTTATGAACCCAAGGACGATGGACGCTGCCGAACGCCCACGCGACCAGACGCACATAGGACCTGTCGGGACTGTACAGCCGGCCGGATCTGTGTTGCCTGGGTGACGTTGTACGGATGTTGACGCCGACATCGCAAAGACACGCGCTTACTGAGTCATTGTATGCGAACTATGAGCACACTTTAACTGCCAGGTCTGATAAAGCGACAACACTGAGGCGGACCAACCAGAAGGTGCTGTAAATGCTTGAAGAGCGATTAGTTATATATATCGCGACCATAAAGCAGGCCGTTCGCAACAAGGGTCTCGGAGAGCTGCACACAAGTGTCCGCTTTCGAGAAGCAGATGAGCATACCGGATTTTTTTGCAATACAAACGCCACCTTTGTCCGACTCTGGATTTGGGACAGTATCAGAGGAAGCCCATTAACTCCGAACCTGGGATACAACGAATGCAATCCGCGCGACCGCCAGGTTCAATACGTGGTCTCGACTGTATGTGTGAATAAATATATATATATATAAACTGCGCAATGTGCGACAAGACAAAGTAGAATTGCGCAGTGTATGTAAAACTTGTACGTAGTCTCTTCGGCCATATGCCTAGATATTTTCATTTCTACTGGCGTTCGGCATTGAACCACTGCTGTCGCTCTTCTGGCGACACTGCCTGTAACTTGTCTAGTGCACCGTAATGCAGTCATTCCCATTTGCACTGCAGCGCAAAGCCCGTGCCAAAATTGCCGAGATAATCTGGGCCTCAACCCGGGGCTAGTCACATGGCTGAACTAGGGAGAAAGGCGAGGCATCACGGCATAAGAAGTTGCAGTGTAGTATGCGCGTGAACCGCCCTTAAAGGACGTAAACCATGACAGCCAACGCATGGAACGAACCCCGTTTATTCAGCAACTGATCCTTGCTATGCAAGCTGCATTGCGTTTCGTTCGTCGCGATTACCGCCCGACACAAAAGTCAAGGGTTTCGCCAGTCCGCCGAGTGCAGCAACACTGAGGCTTTTTTTTTGTCCCATCTAGTTCTTTTCTACAAAGGCAACTTGCCTATTTAAGTACACAGATTTTATTAACTTAAAAGTGAAAGACAGCATCCGCCGTAATGTTGGACTCAAGCAAAGATCTACAGTGTGTGTGCAGCATAGAGACATCCACGACGACGATTAAAAGAGCACAATGTTTATTTACAGCAGCTTTTGGCACAGACTCATCTGTATGATACGCACTAAACACACACACGCTCACATACAAAAACGCGCGGAGGGGAACAAAGGGGACAGACAGAAAAAAAATCCATGTATTCGTACAGATATATCACAACGTCGGGACGTAAGTACACTGGGAGATGAGGAAAAAAGAGGGGGGGGGGGGGGGGGGGGGGGGGATGGGGTAAAACGTTGTGTAACACTGCGCAGGCCTGGCAGCAACAAGCAACTAAACAAAGCGCGAAACAACACAACGAAATGGACGCCGCGGCAGCGCGTCGCATTTCGTTTGCGTCTACCAGATGTGTTTGCACCAGCGTCACTCTTGGAAGTAAAACGCATCGGTGTGACGGGAAAAAGAAAAAAAAAGGAAAGTAATGAAAGGGTTGGATGATCCTCCACTCAGTGGCCAAGTGCAACGACAGACACAAACTCCTCCCTCAATGACTTCAACCTGGCGCTCAATCCCTTCACGCAATGCATTCAGAGGTTAAACATCCCTAGGTGACCGAGGGCAGAGCAACCAAGAACTGGCCAAGATACTGCCACGAACCGTCGGAGTATTGCCTTGCCGATGGAACGAGATACTGCGACGTGACACCACTGCTAGCCCGCCCCAGGCGTTGTCGAACCCTAGCCGCCACAATGAATCTCACCATCTCAAGTGCTAGAGACTGCAGCGAGTTGACGGAGCGGAGCGACCGCAGCACGTCGCGCACCGAAGGCATCGCCGGCGGCATTACCAGGAATGAGAGCTGAATACCACGAACAGTTCTCTGTTGCGCCGCAACCGGCACGATCCATCGTCACAGCCTCGCACCTGCCCCTTCAGAACCTAACACCCCAAGGCTACATGCATGCACGTGACCTAGGCAAACCGTACTTCGCTGCCCTCGTAGAAACATCGGCTGGAGCAGTGTGGCGGCGACTGCGCTGCTCCCGGTCGAAAAACACAGCAAATATAACATGTTTAGACTATCGATAACTGCACGCGTATTGCTGCGCGCATGATACGACGAGTTGGTTCGAACGCGCGAATTCCGCTCTATGGCCCGGAGAGAGGCCCCGAACACCTACAGAGACGCCAGCTCGCAAACCTAGCGTCCTCCCCTCTCTGTCACTCTGCAGAGCGGAAATCGGGCATACGGTACGCTGTTGTCACATTTGGTGTCAATCAACGCGCGCACCTCCGTCGTCGGCAAAGGGACGTTACAATTACACAGCACTTCCAACGTACCGCGCTTGCAACGCGTTTCGGCGCACCTCTCGACAGGTGGAAACAAAGGTAAGGCGTCGAAGTTAGATGAGCTTCAGCTCACGCGACCCGCACGCGGTGCCGACTGCGCGGCTACCGAATATGCTGTGGGGTGAAGGAAACTCCTCGCGCCGCCAGATTTCTTGCTAGATTCGGTCTCACCAGCTTTGCGTAGCACAGCAGGCCATGAACGCGAAGAAATAGCGGCGCCCGTTACAATGCAGCGTTGTACAAGCTAGTGGCAAGTTTACGAAAAAAAAAGCATGCGAACAGGGTTTCGCCCCGCCGCTAGTGCCTAATTGTTGTGATTACCTTTACCTTACCCATCCCTTGCTTTTTGGACGCTTTGCATGAAATCAAACGCGTCTCGGAAGCATGTCCAATTTTAAGGTGCTAACCGGCTGCTGACGGCCCACATGCCACCGCAGCAGAGCGATGCACCGTTGGCGCACGTTTCGATACCGTGATCGGACCGGTCAAAACATACTCCCCCCCCCCACCCCCTCCCCCGAGGCGCCAACCAGCTCCGACACCGATGGCAGTTTCACTTCGGCTGCTTCAGCGCATGGCGTCGATTCATGTACCGCCCCGTGAAGGAGCGCTGGCCCATCTGCAGTGTACACCTCGCACGATGTCAGCCTGCGCTTCCGATTACGTCATGGACGAAACCGATGCAAAATCTGGTCTGCAGCAGATGCGGGCCTTCGTGAAACGGACAGCCCCTCATCCAACAGTCTACTGCGGAAAAAAAGAACAAAAGACCTACCCTGACTCTCGCTTACGCGGCCACAGCGGGACCATCTGATAGCACGACGCGTCCTCAGAATTCGCACACACAAATGGAACTTTTTTTAAGGTACTAACACATTGGCGGAAAAATGTGCGGCGCGCCACAGGCGGCAAGCAACGTGCCGCGAACCTTGCCGCAGCGGCGGGTTGATCTGCCGCGCAGCGAATCGGTCGAGCAGCAGTTTTCGGCAGCGTGCCGCGGAGACCAATAAAAAGCGCCTAGCTTAGTCACGTGGGGAGCGTCTGCACTGCGACCTCTTGGCTCAAACATTCCAGCGGCTGCGGCGGAGCTCTAGAGTTTCTTACTATTAACTAGAGGGAAAGCTGGCAGCGCTGCACCTGAACCACCATGGGCGCGCAAAGCATCATGGGGAGATGAGCTACTTGGTGCGGGACAGTAGGTTTTTTTCAGGAACACAGAGTGGCGTCACTAAGATGTACCATTCCGTATCCACGGCACGCTCTGCGCGCAGAAAATTTCGGTATAAAAGTAGTGTGCAAAAGCCATAGTAGCGAAAACGCAACAGCACACGATGCCAATAAAAGGTTTTTGTTTTCCGAAACGCTGTGGAAAAACCTTGTAAAATATTGAAGCGACATTTTTTCGAGAACATTCTTTAAAAAGTGAGCCTGTTAATCACGAAATATTGGCTTTTGTGGTCTACAATGCTTGCCCAATAGGAGAGCAAACCATTGCTCATTTTGAGCAAATTTGCATTTACATGCTTTTCTGCTCGTTTGTTACAATTTATAGACAGGATATGGAATGATATACATTATTAATTGTCGAACAACGTCTGTTTCTTCATTACTTTTTGGCCAAAAGTTGTAGTTCTGCAGTCGGTAGCTCTCCGCCCCATGATGCTTAGAGCACCCATGGTGGTAAAGGTGGCCTCGATGAAGCTCCATGCAAACTCCCATAGGCCAGCTTTCCCTCTAGTATAGTAAGGAACTCTATGGGCGGATCCGCGCGCACACCTCCAGATCTCTGGCCTCGACCTGTTTGGCATGAAGAGAGCTATGCTCGGCGGCACTTTCCCCCGTACTCCTCGCCACCAGTACGGGCGTCCCTTTCGCGGCGGAGGTTGTGCCGCCAGCGGCGTGCCACGCATTTTATAGCTACATTACGGTAGCAATTCGAGCCTTCAGCGTGGCGGCGCCGCCCTGTGGCTGCGCCGCCACCCCGTCACGTGGTTCTTCATGTGGTGCAGAGCAGCTGCTGCTGCCGGAGGCGCGCTGTCGAAATAGAGCTGCCACAGCTGTGTGCATGCGCCGTGTCAAGCGGGACCAAGATGAAGGAACACCCATGGAAACGGAGCGGCGAAAGACTGACTTCGCAATTCAACTGAGCAAGTTCCACTCGGCCAGCTTTAGCTATCGCGTCACTCTCATGTTTAACCAGAGCTAAACCACCGCCAATTTTTTCCGCTAGTGTTCGTACCAGCGGCGGCAGCGAGCCGCGAGCACTCCTCCAGAATCACGGACCTCGACCGGTTTGGCATAGTTTGGCATGAAGAGAGCTGTGCGCGGCGACGCTTTCCCGCGTATTCTCTCGCGGCCTGTATGGCCGTCCTTCCGCGACGGAGGCTGTGCTGTCACAGGCATGCCGCGCGGTTTTCCGCTAGTGTGTCCGTACCTTCACTCCTAGAGGCAGACCCTTAGCGAGTGTTCTTGAAAGCCACTGCTTAACTCCTTGCACACAAAAACGGCCGATCGGTCGGTCGTCGCGACATAAACAGAGTACCACTTCGGCCCCTTTTCGTGAAACCGGTCAACAAACACTCGCGTCAAAGAGGAAAAAAATGAAATAAAAAAAAATGTTCGCGATGCGCATCCGTCAACAAGAGTTCCACAGCCGTGTTGTATGTACGTAAGGCCGGTAGCCAACTTCCAGACGTAGTTGACATACGGCACTTTCAACACCATTTGAAGCAGACGGCGACGACACAGCACAAAAGTTCCGAGGCCGCACTTCGCCAGAAAAAACAAAACAGCGAACCAATCACGTCGCAGTGAAGTAACGTCCATGGGAGCGTCATCGTTGCGTCATCACTCGGTGCGCTGGGAAGTGGGCCAGCTGGCATTCCTCGACAACCTCGAGTTTGTGCGCGGCCAGACACGGTTCGAACAGTAATGCACGCTTTCACACACATACACACACAGACATGAGCACGAACGAGTGACAACTATGGCTGGCGTACGTCGCTTGAAGTCGTTCGTTCTGCTGTCGAGCATGACACAGCGGGCGACCGGGCCCACGTCTCCACCGAAGGTGAGAAGATTCGACTCTTGCAATGTTACACTGTACACTGCCATGTGTATGGCACCACCACGAGCTCCAAGCAGTTGGCACAAATCTTCCCCACAGACAACGGCACTCACAGACAGCCTAAAGGCACGCCGGGCCACCCGGCGTCAAGCTTTGTCTGCTTCTACCCGAGCATGCAAATTCTGTGACGTCTGCATGATCGATATCTATGGTCACGGACGTACTCGTCGCTACCCGTTGAATGACCCCGGGGCCAATATTGGAGGAGCTCAGTTTGCCCTTAACTGCACGAACACCCGCAAACAGAGCAACAAGATTTTTTTTTTGCTCTTCTTCACAAGACATGCTTACTCCGGAGCTGGCCAAGCCCACAAAGAGGACTCGGCTAAAAGCACTTCAGACACGTCACCGTTCTTTCGTCCGCGTTATGTAGTCTCCGCACTATATTGGCAGTGGGCATTTTTTTTATTTGTCTCTTGCGCGACCGTTTCGCTCCGCCATTGGACATGTCCACGCTGTGCGCTGTCCAGATCATAAATTTTTCGAGCCCCCCATCAGCGTTGTCAGCACAATAATGTCATCCGCCTTTCTTTTGTGCTACAGACCACACGGACTGCAATGCACTTTTCAACTGGCGGTGCTGTGCGCAACACGCGATCTGGAAAGCTTCGCAGAAGAAAGTGTTTGGGGGGGCTATGGGTGCGTCCTCCACGAAGCATGTTCGATCCTAGCTTGCTAATCACAGTCCCCACGCTCGGATACAAGCAGACAAATGCTTCCCAAGGCCACCAACAGTGTAGTGCCAACCTCCTTCACGTGCCTCGTGCCGAATGAACTAGGATCGATGTATGAAAGGGCGAGGGGGGAGGACGTAAAGGCGAGATGCGCAAACGAAAGCAGGCACTTTTTTTGTTTTGGTTTCTCTCTCTCTCCCTCACACACAGACACAGGTTGACAATCAGGGCTATGCGACCAGCGATGAGCTAGGTTCCCCCGAGGTTGGGCATCCTCCATCTGTGCGATTGTGACGATTAGAAGGCCAATAAGCTCCACATAAATAAAATAAGACGGAGTCGGACACGAGCAAGAATATAGTTTCTTCAGGTTAGGCTGCTGTCATACAACCTCGGACCATATGAGGTAAAAACCAAAGCAGAAAACAGCACAAGGCTTAGGAGCTGGCGTGCCACGTTTGCCACATTGCAGGCCACATGGCGTTCACAACACACACACACACCCCAAAGGAAAAAGCAGACACGCCCATTGCAGCAGCCCACCAATTCCTGCTCCAGTAAAATGGCCACAGCCATAGACGAAGGAGCATGTGTGCACAAGTTCAACTGTACACCACATCCAAGACGCGAACCGCGGCTCAATCCACATACACTAACAATCCATACTTCACATAAAAAAAGGACCTCACAATCCAGTGTGCGCACTAAATAGGCAGGTCACGGGTTATCGTTTGTACACGTAACAGGCACACTAGTACAAGAGCACAGGGTTACACTTTCATTCGCAACTCAACCAAGGTACATAAATTAGATAACTGCACAGGTTTTGTTGTAGCAAAAAATAAAGGAGCACAGAATGTGGAAGTATCCAGCTAGTGTGCAATGGGAGGTGCACAATGACACTACAGAAGGTGAATGTGCAACATTCCCCCACTGTCAGCAGTGCAGATTCTCACCATGCGCTCTGAACTGTGGCAAACGGGTACAACTACGGTGGCCACACCAGCAAACCCAAAGAACGACGTTTCCGCGACTGCTGAGAAGTTTTTCACAGAAATTCGAAACCAGAAGTTAGAAATCCTGGCCCATTTTGAGTGCTGAAGTGCGATACAAAAAGAGAAAAATTGCCACCCGGTTTTCGGACCCACTCTGTGGTGCCGGTTTTGGGACCCACTCTGTGGTGCCTCCCAAGAAGCCGAAAATAAGACACTGCAAGGAAACTTAATAAATGCTTGATTCTTTTAGCTTAAATTGGTATATTTCGTCAGTCTGTGATACACATCTGTTGCCCGCGATTTCTAACGGCTAGTACCCGATCGAATGCCTGGTCAAGGTACTATCGATGCAATAGGCGCAGTGCAGCAACCAGCCGATTTTAATCGACACCTTTCAAAAAATTCTTACTCCGACGCCGCTCGCTTGATCGCACTCTAGTTTTGCACGGAGACCCCACTTTGATGCCTACTTCATTCTGCAGTGGTACGTGCCCGGCTTGTGCGGTAGGAAGGAAAAACCTCTATTGCCTGCAAGATTCAGGCTTAAATCAGCTTCCTCTTTATACTGGAGCGCCAAAGGTCATCACCATACGAGTAACTTAGGAATGAACCAGCACAGCCATCCACCGGGAAAACAGAATAAATAAACTCGCCACTGGTCTGACGAGTTCAGCTAGACAGTGGCACCAGTCCATTCGACTAGCTGAACTCGCTCTCCACAGATGCAAGGCGGTTGTGCGTATAGGGCAAGGTACCACCACCAATTTTTTTTACTATATGAAGCAGACCATGTAATGCAATATCAGTGCGTGACTTGAGCGCTAATAGGTTATCGTATTATTCTAAACGTTTACCACGTTCAGTTCATCAGTGCCAGGTGTGGCTGTGTGGCAATGCGAGTGGCACTAATAAAAAATAAGCAAAATTAAACAATAATAAGCAAAAGATACATAAAAACCATTTTAAGAGGCAAGGTGGCACTCGCCACTGCCCCAATTCAAAGGGATGCCAGTAGTACCTATCCAGCACTCAGGCATCATGCAACAACTTTTTGATACAGCACATTTCAAATTTGAAGCTGGCACAGCGCTACGTGTATAGCACACCACTGGATATATTGATCCAGTATGAAGGGATGACGGAGTCAACGTAAAACACATTGAATTCCAGAGATCTACGCAGGAGGGGGGTTACAGCCTCTCAGAAGAAGGGATCATTTCACTGCTTTGCAGAAGCTAAAAAAGAAATGAAGGCACTGTTGCGGACTTAAGTAGAGCTTCTGGGAATTTCTTCAGTGCCAAATACCTCGGCTAATACATACCACCAACAATAATACAACCAGCGAGTGGTCAGCCGCAGTGCAAGGAGGTGGAAAGGAAATGAAAGGTGCAGAAGAGCTGAACCAACAGTTGCATGCTTGGAGGCCTTCCACAATGCCAGTGAATGGTACTTAAAGATTTTATGGTGGTTCTGTGTACTTAAACTCTCAACAAACTTCATTTAAGCCATAAACAGAGCCTTAATTTCAGTTGCAATGTTAAAATTATCAGGAGGTTTGTTCTGGATGCAGTCCACAAGCTAAGCTCAATTGTTTTTTTGCTAATGTGCACACTTTTTTCTTAATTGATCGTCATGTGCCTGTGCACAAGTCTGGAAGCAAGTGTACTTAAACATTCAAGACAATTTCTTTACAAAGCAGAATTAATTTGATTAAAAACTACATATCTACAAGTAATTACAACACTTGCTGAAAGAGGGAGTTAATGTGCATGACCCTGATACAGACCCATGCATTTCAATTTAGTACATTTCTATTTAGGCCAGTGCCTCTGAAGATTCAGAAGTTCACATATCTGCTGTCAGCTTGAACATATGCCTGCCTCTGAATGTTTCAAATGAATGCTTCACTTTTACTTCCAGGCACTGGTATCAATACAAGGCACTTAGGCATTCAAATACATGTGTGCAAACCAACCATGGCAACAATTCCAGAAACACAAGGGCCACACATTATGAAAGTGGAACAAAAAGGCAAAGGGTTGCACAGTTTCTTAGCATCTGATGCCATTTGGCCAAGGAAGATAGAATTAAGCAAAATTTTAAGAAAAAGTGTGCACATAAGCCCTGCATTTATGTTTTAACAGGTGGTGCAGTGAAACGGCAAGTACTCAAGAGTTCACAGATATGAATTCTGTTTGTAAGCATGCAACAAGGTTTAGTGGTATACCTCTGGAACCCATGGCTTGATTTCAGACTCATTAAATGAGGCCACGAAGTCTTTTTTTTTTGCTAAAGTGGCAGCAAAACACCAAAGGATGAGGTGCTGCACTGTCACCAGCACTGCATACAGAATGGCAGCATGACTTGGATCAGCCCGTTTCATCTACTTCCAGCTTGGCCACTCAGTTTAGAACTATTCAAATAATTCTAAAGCCTTCAGCACAATTCCATGGCAGAAACACATACAAAGTTCCGGTACCATCATTCATTCAATCATTTTGAATTCGACGTCTAAGTTGAATACCATCTGATTCGAGGGCATCTCACAGCCAATTGTGCACACAAAAACAACAGCAAAACTAATGCAAACAGTGCAGTCCCCTCTAGCATTGCCAAATGAAATAAACACTGAGCCACGTTTTCCAAGAGTGAATATGGCCAGGTACTTTCCAGACAAACTTGACTGCCACTTCAACAATCTGAACATTCTACTCAACTGTCGTCAGCAATAAAAATGACAGGCTGCCCTGTCCAGCATCAGAAAGTTGAGTGGGTAATGAGAAAAAAAAAACTCACAAGCTCATCTTTGCCAAACACACATTCATTATCCCAAGAACTTAAACTCTGCTCAACAACTTATAGCCACTGGTTGGGTTCCATTGTTGCTGTTACATAATATTTCTCAAATATTACTGAAAGCCACAGAGCCAGAATCACTTCCAAGTAGAGATGACGACAGGACAGATTATTTGAACACTGCAACTACTGCTTCCACACAACACTGCAGTTTTTATACTTGCAAAAAAACAGAGAAAACCTCTACTAAAATTAAATTGTCTATCAACATCAATTTCAAAATTTTAGAACTTTTACATAGAAGACTGTTCTAACAGGGCACCCCATAATATTTCATCTTTCCGCAGGCAGATTTAGCCGGAGGGCATTCTCTGTATGACTGCTCCCCCTCCAAGCTTGTTCTACCCAAGACTCTTCAACAAACTCAACTCTGCACCACTTACTAGCAAGCATGCGGGGAGACTGAATGAGCAATTCTTTAGGCAAATAACCCAAGTTCTTCGCACAGCACTTCAAGCACCCATTTCGCACACAATGCACCCTTTGCTAAGCCCCAAACGCAAGTTGTCGAGCTGAAGCTGCAGCCAATTATGGTGACATGTGCTAGTCCCAGCCTAACAAAGCAGTGTCACATGTTAAACGTAGGGGGTGTGCTGCTACACTTTATCAGACTCACAGCTGGCCCCTAACAGTTACCAGCACTAAAAAGGAAAAAAATAAAATCTACAGAACTGAATAACATGCCATCCTAAAGCTTGAAGTGTCTACAACTCAGGCAGCAAATGATGTGGGGGAATGCATGCACTGCCCCATGCAAACACTGAACCTCTGAGAGATTAAAGGGCGTATCCAATTTCAATGTCTACAGAAACCCACTCAGCAACACTAGGGTGCACAAGTGAAAATTAGCAAGTGGGCTTCACTCAAATTTGTTAGCTGCGTTTGGGCATACAAAAAAAAAAAAGAGGAAAGAGGAATGGGGCAATAAAAAAACATTGTAGAAAACAAGAAATATGGCATGAGATCACATGCTTCGTCTACTCTCTTTGATCTTAAGATTTTGCAATGGAAGAGCACTAAAATTTATCTCTGAACAGTGCAGTTTAGCAGTAGACAGAACTCGGTACCTGGACCAGCTACATAAACCATGCAAGAGTACAGGCCCATACTGAAATAAGCTTCCTTCAGGTACGTAAAGCCAATGCACCAATAACAAACAATTTCATAAAAAAGGAGCCCCCCTCCCACTCCTTACCGGCAACAACAGTTTCATAAAAAAAATGAGCCCCCCCCCCATCCCTACCAGCAACACTGAGATCCAAGACTTCAGTGCTTTTTGCCTTTTATAGACCCTTTGCAAAACACTAGAAGTCAGCTTCCCTGCATAGCAAAAAACCCCTTTTACCATGGCAGTGCGGCCTGTCTTAGGAACAGAATTTGGGTGCCAAGCTGGAGACTTCCATCGCAAGCCATTTGGACTGTATGCACCTGCCAAGCAGTGGCCCCGCAGAGCTCCGTTTCATCACCCCACTGTAGCTGCTACACACGGCAGAAGCAGGCAGGAAGGGTGTTTGGCACAATTATGGTTCCAGATGCCTCCAGCACTGCATCTAAGTTCTGCCCCCATAACAGGCTGCATCGCTATTATGAAAGGGTTTTCACTGTGCAGGAAGCTGGCTTCCAAAGTTTTGCAAAAGGTCTTTAATGTGCTCAATGTCACAACAACACCCCAGAGTGGTTTTATCCCTAAATGTATATCTTTCAGAACAGCCTGTAGCTCACATACTGTCAGCTAGTGGGTGAAGGCAGAAAAATGAATGATTTCCCACTTGCAAGCAGCAGCACCTGAGCATCAGCTTACCAAATTACAATGTGTAATGCAGTAGGTAATCATGGAAACACAAAATCATAAAGCAGGCAATGTGAATGTGAAAATGGCAATGCCAATAAAAACTGCCTCTGTGCAACTAGCCAAACAAGCAACCAGTCAGCCAGAATATTTAAGAAGTTCATCAGTCCTTAAGAGATAAAAGTGCTGGCACTGCAACATTAGCACAATAAGGACAAAAACAGAAAAATATAAAAAACAAAATATATAACCAGGACAAAAGTTAAAGGCATCGCATAAAAACATCAACATAGCACCACAAAGAAAGGGAAAAGAAATGTACTCAAGACAGTGTAAAGCGAGCGAAGAAGGTGACCTGTAAAGAAACCCAACCAGCACAGCACGTAACCAGATCACTGCAAACAGCATGCAGGTGTACGAAGGACAACTTAAAGACAGTAAGAACTGCAGTGATCTGTGGATAGTGCTACCACGAACAGCACACAAAATTCAATGCGATAAGGATGGCTAAGATTATTTAAAAAAAAAAAAAATGCACATTCCATCAACAGCTCTACAGCAAAGAAGTCGTGACCAGAACAGGCAGCAGTCAAGGTGACAATGAGGCAGTTGCCTGTCCGGACAAGCCAGAAGATAAGCAGAAGCTCAAGCATCATTTGTCAGCAGTGCTGCTGCAATCAAATCTTTGTCTGCATTTGCTTTGGAGCAGTGGCCTTAAGCATGAAAACAAAACTTTTGAGAAGGTAAAAAAAATTCTGAAACCATGTACTCTTTCCCCTGTGGCCTGAAACGACCGCTTACAGACAATGCTCTTATTGATTACAAATAAATTAAAAAATTGTTGCAGCTCAAACAATCCTGCACTGCAAAGCAGGAAGCTCATAAACTAACATGGTTTCTCAATGCTTTGCTCAGGGATCAAAATGGTCTTCGGTAACGTTATCAACACACTGCAGAACACAAGACAGATTCATAACTGTAGCTTCAATGGATTTGGTTCTTTGCCAACATGAATCATGCTCATGAAGCAGACAGTGTTTAACATGCTGTCGTGAAACAACGATTAACTGAATATTCTGACAAACTTGAGGTAGAACATCTCGAAGGCTTCAGAATAGAAACCGACCCCACATAAATCTACAGGTTTTAGAAAATACAAGGCTGCTTGACACTATCATCTCCACACAATTGCACAAGACCCCCTAGGATTTATGCACAACTTTCATTCAAGAAGACATGTGGCTTATTCCCAGTTCACCGATTTTTGTTTGATTCTAAAAGACAAAAAGACAACAAGCTACAAAATAAGAAAATATGCTCAAAACAACACAGAAGAGCAGCAGAACCACAGTCTATGTACAGTAAAGCAAGGAAAACATTACGCAGTAGCATCTTCACAGCCAGTGCAACATCATTGGTCTTCACTAAGAGATCATTAAGCCTCACAACTTGCCTCGTCTCACTAGCAGCATATCCCCACAGCTTGCACTTAAACCTTGCACTGAAATCAGGGAATGCAAGTTTAGCTTTGGCTGCACATTTCAGTACTCAATGAATTAGTGGAGCAAAATTTACATCTGAACAAGTACCTGTGCATTATCCAATCATATTTTTCGTTGCTTGCTACGTGCCAATTAGTTGATGCAGCCTTATACTAGGTTTCTGCAAATCCACTGCTGCATTCACATTTATGTTCATGCAGTCAACTCTACATATTCGCACACTAATGACATGTTTGTAAACAACAAAAATTGAGAAATGGACACGCATGTTCCTTTTAAGTCACATTGGTGAACAAATGTGGCCTTTGAAAACAAGTGCTCGGGATCACTGTCAATGTCTTCAATTATCAGGTACCACTCACTAGCTAGTGCAATTCAGATGCAATCGTAAACTCTCTATGAACAAGGAATTGACTGCAATACGTCTTCCTGTGTGCGTTTATTCAAGAATGCACATCCAGTCCAAAACTCAATGCACATCAGTTTTGTCTTCTTTCTAAAGAATAAACTAAAAATGTGACTGGTTTTTATTTGCTAACACACATACCATATTTACACGATTGTAAATCGACTCGGATATAAGTCGACCCCCCCAAATCACATTTCCGAAAAATAAAAAAAACTTCGGAGGTTGTTTAAGCTTGGCCTTGAATAGTTGAACGCGATAGGATTACCCAGCAGCCGCCGCTTATCGCCAGCCGCTATTGGCTACCACGCGCGGGCATGCCCGCGGGCACATTCCAAAACGAAAATGTATTAGTCCCTGGACTACTTGTCCTCACTAGCGCTGCCGTCATGATTGCTGCTGCGGTCCCACAGCACGTCGTTTTAACATCGTCGTCCAACGAAATCCAGCAATTCACAAACAGCCACATCACGACATCGCGTGGAACAGCTGAAAATTTTCCTCGCTGCAGCTGCCACACCTGTATCACCCATTGCGAACGTCGAACTTGCGGCACGGCGCGCGGCTGTTCGTTTCTTCGGCGTAAAAAATGACAGCCATCTTGAATGTAGCCCTGAAGGAGTGCCGGTTGCTTGACGGACCTGGAGCACAAATGATGACTGACGAAGCACTACATCAAAAATTTGTGAAATGCGCCAAAGAGAAACTACGCTTGCATGGCGTCAGCTCTTTCGTCGGCTACCGACACTCCCCGGAACTGCTGCCGTTCTGAGCGGCCCTTCCATCAACTATCATTGCTCCCTTGAGTACCAAGCGCCATTTGAAATTAAAAAAAAAAAAACTTGTTGGATGCTTGAGCTTCCTGTCGAATGCGGTTGCGTTATCGGGCCGACGCTGCTTATCAGCAACCACAGTCAGCAGCCATGTGTGGGGTGCCAGTCTGCTGCTTATCGATAGCCGCCATCGGCCGCTGCCCGCGCAGGCAGGGAGGGGATGCCAGTTCTGCTCGTTGACATAGCAACTGCTCAAGGCCAGCACCAAGAGCGATGCGACGGGAGCCGCGCAGCAAAAATGCAACCACACTGTAGCTTGCCCGATATCTTGTTTGTCTCGCCTTTACTTATAGAGCGGAACGGCAGCCCTTCCATCAACTATCAACGCTCCCTTGAGCGCTGCGAGCGTGCATTTGAAAGTAAAAAGAAAACTTGGACGCCTGAGCTTCCCTTAGAACGCGACTGCGTTATCGGGCCGCCGCCGCTAATCAGCAACCGCAGTCAGCAGCCACGTTTGGGGAGTATGGGGTGCCAGTTTGCTGTTTATCGATAGCCGCCATCAGCCGCCGCCCGCGCGTACGAGGAGGGGATACTAGCTCTGCGCGTTGACATAGCAGCTGCTCAAGGCCAGCATCGAGAGCGATGCAACGGAGCCACACAGCAAAAATGCAACCACGCTGTAGCATGCCTGATATCTCGTTTGTCTCGCCTTTATGAAGCAATGTTTTCGTTTCGATTGTAAGTCGACCCCCCAATTTCAGATTTTTAAATTTTAATAGGTGACTTACAATCGTGTAGGTATGGTAGTCCTTCTAAAACTGGCAACATTTTTTTTTTTTGGCCACAATACGTTTTCTTTTCATTTGGTATAGTAGAAAATAACTGCTTCCAGAAATGTAAAGCAGTGCAAATCCAAATGGTACCTCAACCAGTGCTGCAGATCATGTTTTGTAATGTGACCAATACTCTAATGAGATCTGGTCTCTTTTGAACTCTTTCCTGACCCTCTCTGAATAGTTGAGCAGTTTCTGAAGCCTGGAGAAAACCTTCCTGGTTAACTGCAAGCTCACTGAAGCTTTTGTGTGCACCTAGCGTTTTCTCACTAGGCCTTCAAAAGGCAGAGAGAATGAAATCTGGCAGCAAGATCTCAATAGGACAGACATCAATTGTAAAGCATTAACAAAATGACACCTCCATACATGCACCCCTCACCTAATATTAATATTGTCAATCATTCAAGCCTCATTAGAAAATGTAAATACATATAATACTTGGCTCAGGCATGCACAGTTTTTAGCCTAAAATGCAACTTGTGTTCACTGTACAAAAAAAAAAGGCATTACGCTCACTGTCAGAACACTTAAGATTTTTGCAAGCACACAAAGCCTCCATAAAGCTCTACTAAATAGCCAGTGTGTGTATATATATATATATATATATACATATATAAACATATCCAGGTACTCATACACATGCCACAGCAACTCTCAATACCAAGCCTCCCTTCACCAAGACGACTCACTGGGCATGAAACAACAAAGAAGAGAGCTGGGCTCTGTGACCCAATATACACAGGATAAGCAGGCTTTTCACAAACCACGGACTTGCAAGCAGAGGCAAGATGCCTGGAAATCTGGCCACTCATGTACTCATGTATGCTTTCACTAACAGGTGCTTAAAAAAAAGAGTGAGTGGTGCGATGCGATATTTGCAGGGAGGGAGCCAAAAAAAAATACCTGTGAGGCCCAAATTATTAAAGCACGCCACGAAAATAGGAAGGTTGGTTTATGAAAATAAAGATCTAGCTTAAGATAAGCCCAAACTGAATTATATATACCATACGTCTTGCTCTTTTCTGGGCCAAGTATTCATCACGAGCCTTGCCAAACATTGAACTGAAGCAGCGTCACATCAATGACTTGGCAGGTAACCTCAACAATGAGGGGTCACTAACATGTTAAGAAAACACACCTTCCTTTTTTTTCTGGCTGGTCACTGCCCAAATTACAAACTCTGCATTACTCTCCACAAGTAATGAAGGCGGAATGCATGATGTCATTTGAACACAGTGAAACTAACTGCATTACAGCACACTCTTTATGCACCAAATACAATGCTTCCGACGTCATGAAGATCACAAAGAATCTGCACTAAGTGATGTGAAGAGCATTCCAGGTACTTAACAAAATATGAATCAAATGCCCGCATGCACAATTAACAGCTCATCTCTCGATCTTAGACACCCATGATTTGGCTTTCAAGCAAAAAAGTTAAAAAGCAAAAGCAAATTCTCTAAAAGAGCTACCAAAATGACTAACACAAACAATGCACATCTAAGGACACAATTATATTGCCACTGGAGTTTCAGCTGCCTAAAACTCCTTCCTCAACATGGTACAACTTCTCCATGCTACATGCATGGAGAAGTTGGGTTGCCAAGTAGGCCTCTTAGAAGCACGATTCTTTTCAATCATTAGCAATTTCTCCCCCCAAAACCACGACAGTTTCACATCACAATTCCTGCCAACAATTCCTTTATCAAAAAAGAGTGTACCACAAGGCTTCTGACAACAACATGCAGCCAAACGTAAGTAACCCCAATTCACCACAGGAATCAACTGTGAGCAAGGCAAGGCCTCACTGCTGCCAAAAAGTGCACAGCAAGGTTCCTCCTAGTCAAACTGCCTACACAATTCGCCATGAAAAAATATGCCTCACAAGAGCAGAAATGGTGTCCAATCGCTGTTTGAATAAATACAAAACTGTTCCACAACAAAGCACACCACCAACTCCACATACAAATACACACATACACTAACACAAGGCAACAGTTACACATGTATATGGGTGAGAGAGAGAGAAATGCCAATGGTGTGGCAGAAGGTGTGAGGATGAGGGGGTGCTTGTGCCCGTGGTGGCATGCTCCGGGCAGTGGGGATGAGTTGTGGAGGGCGACGGGTGTGTGTGTGCGTATGTCTGTGTGCGTACGTCTGTGTGCGAGGGGTGGGGAAGAAGCAGTGCTCCCTATATGTGGGTGGCTTCCTGTGTGTCCCAGTCGTCGTCGTCTGTCGTGTCGCTCTCAGTGCCAAAATCACTGCCGCCGGCGTCATCACCCCCAGCAGCCGAGGGACCAAGCTGATTCCGGGGCCCAAATTTAAGCGACACCTGCAGGAAGTAAGGAAAGAACACCTATTGAGAAACAACTGGGTAGAGCCTAGACAACCTGCCGCTAATGTAACCACAACTGCAGTAAGCCTACAAGACGGCCCCCACTCTGTATGAAAACACTGCTACCAGAGTCCTTCAATAATTTTCTGGTCATGAAGAGTCCGCATCACACTATGAGAGAGCTTTGTACGCTGCCAGGAGTGGGCGCGCCGCGGCACTACCGGCCAAATGGGGGCCAGTGGGGAGGGAAAGTGCTGAGCACTGGCAGCGATGTGATGCGATGGAAAGAATTGACATGAAATTTCTTCAGTTTATTCTGTGTAGTGTGCGTGAAATGCTGTGTGGGATCGTAACGATGAATGCTGAAGATGAGCTGTGCACCACACTGCTGGTTCAGCTGCAGGAGAACGCATGAAAACGCGTCATTTTCTGCCTCACCCTGTGACTGTGAACGACTAGGAGTGCTTCAATAGGCCATGCCACAGCAGGAAATGATGGTTGTTTCTTTTAGCTCTCAGAACGGATGCTGTCCTGACTGCTCCAGCTCGTAAAAGGAGGCCTCCTGGTGTGCTTGTCAAAGTCGGGATTGATATCTTGACCACTGACAAGCCAGTAACGTTATGGATGCCATTTAGATCTGTCGCCTGATCAGGACACAGCAGAAAATGGCGCCTATCTCGTGGTCGAAATCTCCAGCACAACTGATGTAAACCATGGCTAGTATGTAGCAGGAGATAAGAAGTTGCACACTTCATTTCCTGCTTGCTTGTTTCATTATTAGATTCGCGCTGTGGAATCAGGAGCTGTATGCGCTTGAGCTTTGCTTTTTATTGTTGCAAAAGCATATAGGTGAGTACAAACAGAGATGTGGCCGTGGCGTGCCTCGGCATTGTATAAATGGATAATGCAAGCTGTACTGCGTAAACAGTGATTTCGCCTATGTCACGTGTTGTTCTCCATGGCAGAAGATCGATGAGTGTAGAATTTCTTTTTTTTAGAACTTACGAACACACTGTGGGGCGACAATAAATGAGTCACTGGCATTTGGAACATGGGTGCTTGTTTTTTTTTTATAACTTGTCAGTATATTTCGAATACCTGTGTGCTTCAGAGGTAACTATTTGTAACTGTACATTAACTTGACAGCTTCATATCTGCTGTCAGCATTCGCCTGCAGTGCTGCGTTAAGTTTGCTCATGTGATGAACGACTTCAAAGCTCTGTGGTAAGAGTTTACATTCCTTGCGGCAGTTCCGCCAGGTTCTGCCACACTTATTCTTCCTTAAAAAACACCACTCGAAGATGAAAAGCATTCCAAGTAGTGACCATGGCACACTGGAGGTGCACCGAAATATGCGAAGAGTATACGCGTTGTTAGAGTGCCACAGTTGTTTCCTGTATTTCTTTTTCGCACAAAGTGGAATGTTTGTTCTGCAGACGTGGCTTACCTATATTCACACGAAAAAAGCCTAAGACATAGTCATAAATGAATACAAATGCCTTCTATAGCCTTTTTGCAGTAGCTTGTACCACAGCCCTGCAGTGCCAATGCAGCCTCATTGCCTCCTGGCTTGCTGCAGCGCACCTAGCAGCAGCTTCTGTCCCTATATCCAACTTCCTCGAAGGATTCATGACCAGTAAAAAGGTATTTAAGGACTCTGATACTACACAAAGCATAGCACATGCACTAAAGCCACCACTTAGAGCACCTATATAATGTAGCACCACTATGCTCCCCAAGCAGCGCACTCATAAGATATGGGAAATGAAAAACCTTTCCAACTGAAGATGAAGCTTCGCTTTATAGATTTTGACTTCTTGACACCCGAATGAGATTAGTTTACAATAAATATATAGTCAAACTCCACCACAATTAAGTTCAAGGAGCACAGGAAACATTTCACAGAAGCAGAAATTTAACAGCAATGAAATCAACCAGTAACAGTGTCACAGTAACAGTGACACTGAAGTAGACAATGCATTAACACAGACTAATTTTAGAAATCAGTCAGTGTTAATCGCTTTTTCTCTTTTAACAGCAGCGCCACTGCTATGGCACTATTTTTGCAATCCATTCGCAGCTGCATCGCAAGCATGCTTTAATATACTCCAATAAGGTTCTTACCACTTTAGGCCTGCCAAATATTTCTGTACAACTTTACAGACATGACAAGGTTTATTCAAACACCCAATAGAACAGTTCAGAAAGCCAGAAAGAAAAAAATGTTTACTTAAAGCTCTTGCATCCCTCTCCAATACCCCCTCTTTCCCATTCGTGGATCAGATTGTATATTTTTCAATAAATGTTGAAACTTCAACTAGAAGAAGCCATCAAAATATTTTGACATGCTATAATGCATCCATGTGATTACATCATGCTCAATCTCGGTGAATGTCACGCCATCACCCAGATGGTAGCACGGTGACCCCTTGCATGTGCTCAGCACCATAAGGAGTCATTGACAGGTTGCTGGTGAGTGCATGTAAAGGTGCCAAGTCCATATGTGAAATCAAGGACACTGCAGCGGAAGTGTGCACCCCTCCTTTCCATAAAAAAAGCTCAACAACCAACATGCCTAAGGCAAGTACCGTAAAAACCCGCATACAATACGAGGTTTCTTTCCTATTATAAGCGTCCTAAATTTCCGCCTCATACTATTTGAGGTTCCGAACAAAAATTTTCAAAATTGTGCTCGAAGTTTTGGTTTTGCTATTGCCACGTGGCTACGCTTTAGCTTTCTTACTGACGCGTGGCTACAGCTTGGCTTCGTTACCCTAGTGCCACGTGCCACTGTGACCATGACTGCTACGGCGTTGTTACTTCGTTGTTGAGTCGTTGAGTATGCAGCTCGATAGCGAACGTGCTCACGTGTAAACCACGCTTTGTGAAGTGCACATTCTTCATTTTTCTGCAGTGAAAGAGCAAGATGTCAGGGCCACGAAAACAGTACTCCGCTGTTTTCAAGCGAAAGGTGATTTTAGCTGCAGAGAACATCGGCAACAGTGCGGCCAGGAGGCAGTTTGGTGCCACCGAGGGAAGCATTCACGGATAGCGACGACAGAAGGAAGCCCTTTTTACGTGCAGCAGGACATGTCGAAGCTTTCGCGGCCCAAAGAATGGCACATTCCCGGAAATTGAACTCGCCCTGAGTTCATACAACAATAGCGAGCCGCGCATCTAGCTCTGAGCGTGGAGCTTATGCAGGCAAAAGCTAGGGAGCTTGCAAGAGAAAAAGGGATACCGAACTCTGCCTTGAAAGCGAGCAAGCATTGGATCCATTGCTACATGTGCCCTGCTGGATTTTCAGTACGCCGGCGAACCTCGATTTCATAAAAGCTGCCTGAATCTTTCAAAGAGCTGCTTGTGGCTTTTCAGGGCCACATTATTTTGTTGTTCAAATCAAAGAACTTTCAGTTAGGGCAAATAGGCGATGCGGATTAAACGCCGGTTTACCTGGACATGCCATCGCTGTTACAATGTTGTTTTCATATGCTAGTTTCGTTTTAATTCAATTGTCACGTGGCGCAACCAAGAGGCAACACCACGATCGTGTGAGAATAAAAGGGACGGCACGAGGAGAGCATGTGTAGTCTGCACAGTGAAACGCAGTATGTGTTCTTCGGAGTGTAGCCGTTGGCAGCAACCGCAGAGCCGGTACGCATCTCGGCAAGGGCCATCATGCTCGTAACAAGTGGCGACGAGGGAAATAGACATTCAAGCGATTCAAGTTTATGTTCTAGCGGCCCCCGTCCACTTCTGCGCATGCGAGTTCGTTCTTCTGCTACGGCTGTCAACGTGCAAGAATTCCGTCATGCCAGTGTTCGGCAACCTCGAAGCATTCGATGGACGAGGTGGAGATGCATGGCCTTGCTATGTTGATCGCCTTAAAGCTTTTTTCGATGCAAATGGCATCGCAGAAGAGAAAAAGAAGTCAGTCTTCCTTAGTTGCTGTGGACAGAAAACATGTGCTCTCTTATGGGACCTCGTTAAGCACGCCATACCTCAAGACAAAACCTTGCAAGATGTTCTTTCTATTCTGGGTGACCATCACTGCCCCAAGCCATCTGCTGTCGTGCAGCTTTTTAGGTTCAACGTGCATGCTCGCGTAGAGGGCGAGTCTGTCAGTAACTTTGTGGCACTGCTCCAAAGCCTTTCTGAGCACTGCAACTTCAGAGCTGAGCTTAGCAACATAATGAGGGACCATATCGTGTGCGGCATCAACAACTCAGTCGTGTAGACGAGGCTGCTCGAGAAAGCAGACCTTACGTTTGAAGATGCCGTAAAAATTGCACTTGCAATGGAAGCTGCCAAGAAAAATGCTGGCGAGATAGCGAGCTCAAGCAGAAATGCGCTTCCCACATATCAAGTCGCGGCATCAAAGCAGCTACCGCTGCGGGGACGAACACCTCGCGGCATGTGCAAGCACATCGGCAGTATGCGCAATTACTGCAGGAAGCAGGGACACATTGCTGATGTGTGCAACTCGAAGAAAAAGCAGGGTTCATCGCAGAAAGGAAAGTTCACAAAGCCACATGCGTCCGCGCCTCCAGCTTTCAAAACTTCGCGTGGAACGCATAAAGTCAATACTGTTGACAACAGCGCTTCTGCCGACGTGTTTGACATGTCGCCAGTCAACACAGTCGCGCCTTCGACACCTTTCGCCTTTACCGTCAGCGTTTGCGGTAAGCCACTCGATATAGAGCTGGACACCGGTGAGAGTGTTTCCATCATGGGAAAAAAACATCTTCAGGAACTGCTACCCTCAGTACCTGTCATGCCATCTGACGTACTCCTGCAAAGCTATTCTGGTGAGCTCACACCAATTCAAGGTAAAGCGGATGTCACAGTGCGGTTCCGCGACAGAAGAGCAGTGTTACATTTGTTCCTGACTGGGGAATGTTCACCTACACTTATGGGCCAAAACTGCATTCAAGGACTGGGCATTGACATTTCTCTCGTCCGAGCTGACATTCATGCTGTTTCTTATATTGAGGGCCTTGTCCAAGCGTTTCCTGAGGTGTTTGAACAGAGCCTTGGAACTTTCAAGGGTCCAAAGGTCAAAATCCACATCCTGAAAGACTCTGCACCCAAGTTTTTTCAAGCCACGCCCACAGCCCTTTGCTCTCAAGGATGGGGTGTCACAAGAGCTTCAGCGCCTGCAGAGGGACGGCATCCTGGAGCCAGTTGCTTCTTCAGCATGGGCTGCACCAATTGTTCCAGTGGCTAAGAAGGATGGATGTGTCAGGATTTGTGCAGATTTCAAGGTTATCATTAATCCAGTTGCTGTGGTGGAGAAGCACCCAATTCCAAGAATTGAGGACTTGCGAGCCATGCTGTCAGGAGGTGAAAAGTTCACTAAGCTGGATTTGAAGGATGCCTACCAGCAAATAGTTGTTGATGAAGGCTCCAGAAAGTATGTCACAATTTCTACACACGAGATTATTCCAGTACACGTCTTCCTTTTGGTGTGTGATCGGCACCAGCCTTGTTCCAAAGGGATATGGAGAACCCTTTCTGGGGGCTGACATATGCTGCAGTATATTTCGATGACATCCTTGTCACTGGCTCGAATGATGCAGAGCACTTTTTTAACCTCAAGGATGTCCTGTCTCGACTCCGTAATGTTGGGCTTAAGTTGAAGTTCGACAAGTGCCATTTTTTCGCCAAACAAGTAGAATACCTCGGACACATCATAAACAAACAAGGGCTGTCTCCAAGTTTGAACAAGGTATCTACCATCCTTCATGCACCTGCACCCCGTGATGTCAAGAAACTCCAAAGTATTTTGGGACTTGTGAAGTTCTACAGGCGTTTTCTACCAAACCTTTCCGGACACCTCTGTCCTCTGCATTTGCTTCTCATGAACGAGAAGAAATGGGTGTGGGAAAAAGAGCAAGAAAACACATTCAGTGCAGTGAAGCAGATAATAGCGTCCGCCCCAGTCCTAGTGCATTTCGACCCAGAAAAGCCACTGTGTGTCAGCTCCGATGCCTCTCCGTATGGGATTGGCGCAGTTTTGGCACACCGAGAATCTGATGGTCGAGAACTGCCCATTGCTTTTGCCTCCAGATGTTTGTCTCGTGCAGAACACAACTACAGTCCACTTGACAAAGAGGCACTAGCCTTCGTATTTGGTGTTGAAATATTCCATCAGTACTTGTGGGGCATTTCTTTCACCGCTTATATGGATCATAAGCCTTTACTGGGATTACCGAGTGATGACAAACCCATTCCAGCAGAAGCATCACCACGACTAGTCAGGTGGGCATTGAAACTTTCTGCATACAAGTACAAGCTTGTGTACAAGCCTGGTCTGGACATGGGTCATGCACCCTCAGTAGGTTGCCGTTGCCAGGTAACAACATGTATCTGCCTACGCCTACAGAAATGTTCATGCCTGAACAAGCATACCCAGGATTACTGTCACCTGCCACTGTGGCACAAGCGACGAAAAATAATCCACTCTTGAGCCATGTAGTTCTTGCTGTCCTGCAAGGAGAAGGATTTCCAGCAGGACCAGAAGGAACTCCATTCACAGCAAGCAGCAGCGAACTCAGCCTCCACGAAGGTTGCTTGCTGTGGGGTTCCCGAGTTATCTCAAAATCCTTGCAAGCCGAAGTCCCAATGCTACTCCATGCTGGGCATCCTGGCATTGAGAAAAGCAAGACAATTGCCAGAAGCCACGCCTGGTGGCCAGGAATTGATGACGATATCGCTAGGAGCATGAAGAGCTATACAACCTGCAAAGCCCACCCGCGTGCACCACAACGCAGTCAGCATATACCATGGCCATTTCCGCAGAGGCCCTGGTCAAGGCTTCACGTAGACTTTGGGGGCTGTTTTTGGGTCGTACTTTCCTGGTCATTGTTGACACCTACTCAAAATGGGTCGAAGTTTTCCCAGTGACGTCAACGTCAACAGATGTTGTTATCAATTCATTCCGAACAGCACTTGCAAAGCATGGACTGCCAGAACTCATCGTGTCCGATAATGAACCTGCCCTTGCAAGTGAGCAACATTTGGAATTCTTGACATGTACCATATTTACACAATTGTAAGTCGACCTATTTTTCAAAATTTGAAAATCCGAAGTAAGGGGGGGGTCAACTTAATATCGAAACCAAAGCACCAGACCATAAAATAAAGGAGAGACGATGACTAGACAATGACATATCAGGCATGCTAATGCGTGCATTTTTGCTGTGTGGCTCTGTCGCATTGCTCTTAGTGCTGGCCTTGAGCAGCTGCTATGTCAACGCGCAGAACCGGCATCCTCACCCTGCGCGCGGCAACCGATGGTGGCTGTCAATAAGCAGCAAACCGGCACCAGCGCACTCCCCACACGTGGCCGGAGATTGCGGCTACAGATAAGCAGCGGTAGCCGATAACACATTCGCGTTCTACTCTTAATAGGCGACGTCCAAGTTTTTTTGTTTGCTTTTAACTAACCGCGCACTCGGCACTCAAGGGAGCGTTCATAGTTGATGGAAGGGCCGCTGTTCCAATCGAGGCAGGACCCCCCGTAGGAATCGCAGCGGCGCCGGGGAGTGTCGGTAGCCGACGGAAGAGCCGATGCCGCTTGCGCGTAATTTTTCTCTGGCTCTGGCGCATTTGACTACTGCTGGCCGCATTTCACAAGTTTTTAATGTAGTGATTCGTCATTTGTGCTCCGGGTCTGGCAAGCAGCCGGCGCTCGTTCACGGCTACACTCAAGATGGCTGTCATTCTTTACGCCGAAGAAACGAACTGCGCACCGGGCCGCAAGTTCGACGTTCGCAACGGGTGATACAGGTGTGGCAGCTGCAACGAGGCAAAATTTTCAGCCGTTCCAAGCGATGTCGAGATGTGGCTGTTTGTAAAGTGCGGGATTTCGCTGCACAACGATGTTAGAACGAGCTGTGGGACCGCAGCAGCGATCACGACGGCAGCGCTAGTAAGGATGGGTAGTCCAGTGACTAATACATTTTCGTTTTGGGATGTGCTCACGGGCGCGCCCGCACGCGGCAGCCGACAGCAGCTGGCGATAAGCGGAGGCCGCAGGATAGTGCTATCGCGTTGTTCTATTATTAAAGGCCAAGTGTAAACGACCTCCAAGTTTGTTTTTTCAGAAATGTGATGTTGGGGGGTCGACTTACAATCACGTAAATACGGTGATGGAATATGTCGCTTGCTTGTACCTCCCTACCATCAGCTTCAAATGGTGCGGCAGAGCGCGTCGTACAGACTGTCAAGAACAAGATCAAGAAGAGTGGACCCGGATCATTTCAAACCCAGATTTCACGGTTCTTACTTCATTACAGAACCACACCACATGAAGTCACAGGCAGAGTACCGTGTAAAATGTTCATGGGATGTTCAAGACACCTTTGGATGTTCTTCACTCAAGTCCGAATACTTCAGTGCTGCTGAGACAACTTAGAAGCTGCAGGCCGATAAAGGGTGCCGTTCTTCTCCACTGCCAAACGTAGGAGACCACGCATTCACGAAGAACTTTTGGCAGGGGCTACCGTGGGTACCTGCACGTGTTATACAAGCACCACAGGTCAGTCAGCAGCTACAGTCTCTCTCAGTGAGAGTACTGCCTGGCATAGGCAAGGTGACCACCTTCGTCCTCAATCCCAAGAAGTCTCCGAGCCAACCGCTGGGCCTCCTGACACAAAACGCTTGCAGCCATCCAGTAACTGTGCGTGACACTGACCTTGCTGTTTCTGCACTCTGAGCCAGCACTGAGTGAGACTAGTGGCACAGAAGAGACTGCTATGAACTTTCCTAAGTCAGTGTGCAGCAAGCTTCAGTTGCGAAGAAGCACTAGAAGCTACAAGCCAGTGCAGCACTACTCAACATAATGCTCTCCTTGAACAAACTAATGGGGGAGGACTGTTACAATGTTGTCATATGCTAGTTTCATTTTCATTCAGTCACGTAGCGCCACCAAGAGGCAGCGCCACGATCGTGTGAGAATAAAAAGGCACGGCACGGGGAGTGCATGTGTTGTTTGCACAGCTGAACGTGGTGGGTATTCTTCGGACTGTAGCCGCTGACGACGACCGCCGAGCCGGTGCGTGTCTCAGCAAGGGCCATCATGCTTGTAACAATCGCCCCTCACCGTGCACAAGAACGGCTCTAAACAGGTTAGCATCCGGTCCACTGGCAATGAGAAGACGCGAGTTACAGTCATGCTATCGTGCACGGCAGACGGCCACAAGCTCTCACCCCGTGTCACCTTCAAGCGCAAGACAATGCCGAAAGGCGAGGAGCTGCCCAAAAATGTCATCGCGAGATGCCATGAGAAAGGTTGGATCAATGAGGGTCTTGTCCTTGACTGGGTAAAGTCCGTGTGGTGTAGGCAGCCCAGTGCACTGTTGTCATACCCGTCCATCCTCGTGCTGGATGCGTTTCGTTGCCATTTGGCCGACTCTGTGAAGAGGCTGCTAGGCGACTGAGGCACTGAACTCGTCGTGATCCCGGGTGGGATGACCTCACAACTGCAGCCTCTTGATGTTTGTGTTAACCCTTCAAGTACGCAGTCAAAAGGTGCCACGCTGAGTGGATGCACTCACGTGAGCCTGCAGTGACGCCGACAGGGTGGCTGAAGTAGGCATCGCCAGCCATGCTGTGCAAATGGGTTGTGGACGTGTGGGCGACCATCCCAACTTTGTGCGCTGTTCTTTTAAGAAGTGCGGCGTCTCGAACACCCTCGATGGCACAGAAGACGAGTACCTCTGGGGTGATTTGTCGGACAAAGAAATGTCTGAAGAAAGCGCCGCTGAAGATGAAATTGATTGAAGTGCAGGGCCCGATTTCAATAAATACCTTCTCTTTGCTTTCGTCACTTGTATTATATGCGGGCAAAACTTTTTTTCCCATTTTGCATCTCTAAAATTTCACCTTGTATTATATTCGGATTCGTATTATACACGGGTTTTCACGGTACTCCACAAGCATTCACTGTAAAAGCTCATTAATTTCACTCCCGTTAATTCGGAAATCCAGATACTTCGTAGGCGAACAGCATTTGGTGTTCATGCAGTGAAGCCTCCTCACAGGTGACGGTGCAGCTTATAATGGGTGCAACATGGTAGAGGCAGAGCTCCACCGCATCGCACTGTGAAGCATGCAGGAGGACCTTTACAAGTTTGGAACAGTTCTGCTTAGATGCTCGCGACAGTACACACGCAATAAAGCATTGATGGCAACTTTAAAATGCAGTCATTGCCACGCGGTGTCGTCGTCTTAAAATCAAACAACCATTGCCCAGTCTTTTACCAAACAAATTTATCATGCTGCCCTCAATTTTTGGCTATTTTCCCAGGTCATTTGATACTTTGAACATTTTCTTCCGGTCCCCTGAAGTTCAAATTAACGAGATTTTATTGCATAATAATTAGACTGGGGTGTTTTATTAGTCAAATATGATGGAGAGAAGTGAAGGCCTGTGAATGCTGACATCAATAAAGAAAAAGTCAGGACCATGAGGTTATTTGTTTCACATGCATTGTCTTGCATAATTATAGGCCTGCCTCTCACATCATTCGCTGTTTGCGTTGCGTTTTCTAGAGATCAAGAGACTTCTCTTAGAAATGATCTCTAAGGGGGGATGCAGCTTTCAAATAGCGAGAATCTCGAAAAAAATCAAATTTTAGATAACACTGGAGTATATATCTATAAGGTCTTTCTAATTATATAGCAAAAGATTTTCCCTGAAAACAGCCCAGAAGTGATTTTTAAAAAATGTTCTTTTTTTTTTGACCTGACTACACTGCTTGCAGAAAGCACAGCATGACATTGGTTTCATGAATTTTCATGCAGTTTGTTGCACTGTGTTCCTCGATAAAGTCTTCATGCAGTGCCATTCGTATATTTCTGAATTACTTTCCAATCTTTCCCTCTCACAAATTTTACATGACTGTAAAAAGTGCATTAGCAAGCATGGATATAAAGTTCTGTGTAGAAAACACTCAGTAGTAAGGTGAAAAGTTGGCGAGTTGAATTTGATTCATGGTGAAAGGTAGCTTGAAAAGAAAAAGGACCAAAGGAAGAGGCAGGTTGAGCACTCAGGTTGACAAAAATATTTGGAGACTGCATGAACTATTCCTTTGGCTAAAATTCAAGAGCGACTCTAGGCTCCTACCGTGTTTTGTTGTCACGCCAGGCTTTCTGCAAGTTTGGTGGAGGAATGGAGCACATTATAACTACTGAAGATATATGAGTGAAAATGTGCATTTATTCATTCATTTAGTGCACTTTCCAATAAGTGCGCCAAATTTCATCACTCCATGCCAAAAAATAAAAAACTTCACCTCCGAAAGCCGTGCCCCATCTTAAACCATATCTAATTTTCAAATTCGCGTGGAAACAACATAAGCGTTTCCATACTGATCGCACTACTCTAACACATAGACTACTGAGTGGAGAAAGTTGTTTTGAACAGGATGCGTAGAACTTCCACGATACCACCTGCCTAAGCACTTCTTGAGACACAAGCATTCGTACTCTGCTGAGGTCACACACAGAATGCATCTGTGCGACTAGGGCATGTCGGGCATACCAAAACGAGAAACTCTATGATTCAGGCAAAAATGTGTCACAGTCCCAAATGTGGCCTGCTTCGGTTGCGACCAAAGTGGCTGTTAGTGGTAATGTCTGGTTGCACAGAGGAACAACTGCAGCACAGGTTCCCTACGCTAACCTGTAGAGAATGGGCAGCTGTTCTTGGTGAAACCAAGTGATGGTGCATGAAGGTTGATGGCCTTATGTCTCTTACACAGTAAAATAAATTCTGAAGGTTTTACTTCCCCAAGACTTCACTGACGTAGATCTCATCGAAAAAAATATGTTCATTTTGGGGGGAAGTTTGTTGCATTATATTTGCTGCTGGTGGGGAATGGAGGTGCTTTGTTGCAGTGGCATTTGTTGTAGTGGGGCTTCGCTAATTCCCAAAGCAACCTCAAACTAAAAATTAAAACACAGGGCATTACTACAAAAAAAAAAACCTCATTTAAAACAAAGTGTTCAGCTCATCACTACCCGTCTGTCTGCACAGCCAAAGAAACCATAGTGCAGTCTTGTGATATAAAGGGCACACATTGATCATAGCAGCAAAGATGAGCAAAAATGCCAACCTTGAAGTCTTTACTAAATTTGCTGTGAGTTTTGTCCTTGTATGCCTTGTCAAGGTCGTCCTTGCACAATACCAGTGTCCTCACCTCTTCTTCACCCCCATTGTGAACCCTGCAGAAGAAAATAAGTTCTATGCAGACAAGAAAACAATTAAACAGCACAACTGTGAACCCTGCAGAAGAAAAGTTTATGCAGACAAGAAAAAAATCAAACAGCACAATGGACATACCAGACAACTGCCATCAAGAAGTTGCAGGCAATGACAAAAGGTAAACAGAGGTATTATTAAGGATTCTTTAATGGTTTGGACACCAGCAGGAGGTGTCCTGCATTACTAGAGTCATCACAATGATGGAAGAGGTAGCCACATGCCAGGTGTTCTACAGACACCATTGCTATCATCGTTTTTTAAAGCAGTGTTTTCAGATATGTAATTCGAAAAACTGCTGACCTAGGCACTGTGCAGAGAAAAAAACAAAACTCCACACTATTCCATAGACTTAAAGGGACTCTCTATCACTTTCTGTGGAGAGCACATAAACTCGCTCGATCACTACATTCTGTCGTCATAAGCACCTCAGTCAAATAATACACTTCTACATGCAGCAGATAACCCACAATCGTGCATGAAAGTTGGCAAGCCCTTTCCAGAGACTTTTTCATGGTCACACCCTCCTCCGTCTAATACTCCTGCATATTTCCATTCAGAGATGGCTATTGGTTTATTGGTTTTAGATTTTTTTTCAGAAGTCACGCAGCTACCATGGCTGCGGCCAGTCAGCTATGTCACTCCTCTGCTGGGTCAGAAGCTTCACCACCCCACTGGGGAATCCCCCACACGTCAGCAGCCGGCAGTGGGGCCGAGTGAGTGGGGCCAGCAGAGGACCACCGACCTCTGAGCATGCAAAATGTGACGAGAGGAGAGGAAAGGTGCGAAGACGCTGAAATTCAAATACTGACTACAGATAACTCGGCTTCTACAATACGCATTAAAAAAATTCTTGCTGGACGGTAATTGTGAAGCGGTGTTATTTCACATCCCAGGAATACTGCACCTTTATTGAGAGCCCCTTTCAGATCCTCTTTCAGAAACTAAGAACTATTTCGACATCATCATCAACAGCCTGACTACACCCACTGCAGGGCAAGGGCCTCTCCGATGTCTCTCCAATTAACCCTCTCCTTTGCGAGCTGCACCCACCCTACGCTTGCAAACTTCCTAATCTCATCCATCCACCTCACCTTCTGCCGCCCCCTGCTACACTTGCCTTCTCTTGGAATCCACTCCATTACCCTTAAGGACAATTCAGCAGTTAATCGTCAAAATTTGCCTTGAAGAATCCCGTACAGAGTCGAACTCTCATCAAACCCAGTAAATAGTAATGACCTTAATGTTAATGAACTCACATTTTCATTGGAATGACATTTCTTGAAGTCGTGTCAACCCATTCTCAAAGGCAATGACCTGTACTTTTTTTTTCTTTTCCAAATATCTGTAACCCCAACCCTTATGTAATACCTCCAGAAGGGTCTTTAAGGAAAATAATGTGAAGTGAAGATTGCAATGTTGCTACATCGGAGAAATTCTCCTGCGAAAAAAGTGGGACCCACGTAGAACATAAACTCTCCATGAAGGTTCTGAAAGCAATTATTCCTATTTGACACTATGTTGTGTTCCCGACATTCCATTATAAATTTATAACAGGAAAAAATAATGAAACATAAAAACACATTAAACATCCCAATCGACATCTACTTTCACTTTTAGTTGCGATGGCCTTTTTTGATTTGTTGATGCAGTATAAACAGGCTAGTCATACTGACCAAACCTAAGCTGTTATCGTTAAAACTTATTTTGCCAGTGCCCACAAATGACATAGTAGGTCGTAATGAGGAAGAACTATTACAATGAAATGAACCGTGGCTAAATGCATTGCTTAATAGCAGGGCAACGGACATGATGCCTCAATGATGCATTTGTCCCTAGGGATTTTTATCTGTTGCATAGGTGTAGATAGTTATAATAGTGCTGCTGGTTTTGTAATCACTTCACTATCTTTGGTTTAAAAATTTTTTTTCTAGCTTTGATTCTAGTAGGTATTAGTATTTAATGCAAGTGTCACAGCAAAGTGCACCCTTCCTTAGTCTGCACTGTGTCCATGCTCCCTCCTTCTCCTTCTGGAGCTTAGTCACAATAATGCTATTTCCACTCTTTAAATCCACTTCTAAATGTGCTTTCCACCCAACATTTGCATGCATGACAATGACTGTTATTTAGTATGTGCGCCGAGGAAATGTTCTACACAATGGCTGCTGTCTTGTTGCAAGAGTGCCTGTCATACACTTCAGGTTTCTTTTCTGTTACACCGATGGCAGGCACATCCTGAGTACGTAAACTATATCTAGTTACACACATACATATTACATATATGGAGTTACACTTTGAATGTGCTTTTACAACATAGGCAGCATGTTCGCTCTTCATCAGCTGGAAAAATGCATCTGAGTCTAAGAGCGGACAGTAGAATTCCATTTATTCGAAGCCCAATGGACTGCGTAAAATATTCAAATTAAGTGAGCATTCGAATTATCTGAAACGAAGCAAAACGAGAAAAGTAAACGTGAAACGTTTTTATACTGCATGCAGCTCTTTGAAGGGACTGAACACTGAATTTTGAGGACCCAATTTTTTCCACCGCAACAAAAATCTTGCTGTCTAGGGTGCTGGATTCCGCAACGGTAATGTTGGAAACACCAAGGAAAATTTTTACCAAGAACATTTAAATAAGTGCATGTGCCCATTTTTATGCATCCCGATGCTGAAAACTGTGATTAGCGAACGCGATGGCGATTACACGTCGTCAAAAGTGCTGTATCAAAAACTAATATAGATCTTACCCACCAGGCTGTATTATTAGGATATCCTTAGAGTAGAGTAGTGTCCCAGTTAGTTTCCACACCCAAAGATGTAACGGCACAGTGATGCACGCCTCATCGACGAAAGGTTTAGTAGGCCATGGTTGCTGCTCCATTTAAGAAATTCAAAACACTATGGTGCCATCCAATTACAAAAGCTGAAAGCGCGTGGTAGACAATGCGAAGGGAGCGTTGCTTTTCGTGAAAGGACACACTGGAGAGAGAGTAAACTGCAACAAAACATGATGAACACTCATGAAAGAAAAAAACACTGGGCACTTAAAACATATAAGCGATATTTTACCGAGATGTGGACAAGTGGTGGGCTACACTGACAATGGCGGGTTTTTATGCGATTTTCAATGCCAAATTAAAATTATGAATCCTCATTTCTTTGATACTGCAGTGCTCACTTCAATTTGAGGCACGATCTTTTCACTTTCGTCATAATCTTATGACACGTTTCGGCCAGTGGTCAGTCCCTTTAAAATCCCTACTACTGCACTTGACTAAGCTGCGGTCTACATTTAATGAATAATTCCCCTTGTAGCAAAAACACTAAAATTTTATACTCGTCATGTTTGTGGCATCACTGACAGTCACCAGAATGTCAATCACGCCAGTTTTAACATCTGCAGAACATGGCCACGCATCAATTTCTATGTGATTCAGTTACTGGCTAAGCTCTGCACTGTTCGTCAGATATTTTATGCTCCCACTCTCCGAGCACGCAAGGGCAGTGTCCAAGGGCAGATACATCAGGTTAGTGGCGCGGCACAGCCCTAAATAGCATGTGCAGAAGGGCTGGCGACAGGGGCAGTAAATGCACTTCACCCAGGCAATACAGGACCGGTGCAGTGTTTTCTACATGAATGAGTGTGGACTCGCACATGGCATGCACGAAATAGAAACTACTGATGATTTTCACGAAACTGTCGTCATGCTGTGGCAGTGCAGTGTACTAGTCCAAGAAGAACTGGCACGCGCTGAACCGCACAGTTTGCTCCACTGCCTGAGTGTTTTGCTGGCCCATTCAGACATTGTCGAAGTTCTGCAATAAAATACATCTTAGGAGTGCTGTTACATGGATGTTTGTATGCCAATGACATAGAAGAGCTGCTAAGTATTACTGCTTAAGTTTTATAGTGCCAGCAATACAGAAAGCACTTGGGAACAGGAAGTTTCCGCAATGCAGTGGCATGTTTGTAGGGATGTTACAGTGCCCCTCTTATCAGGCACCCAGCCTGATCCCTAAAGATTATTTGCTTGGACCACAAAGGCCTATGTAAATATGAGGTGCCATTTATTTGGAAACATAGCTAAGCACACGGGCAAATTTCAAATGCAAGCAGTTTGTGGATTGTTGTCTCTGTAATTGCAGGCCTTATTAGAGGAAGCATGCATAGTGATATGGTGCTTTATTATCAATGAAAAGGGGAGAGCGGAGTTAGATATTATGTCATTCGAATTCTATTTCATTTTGATTCTTTTTTGCACTTCAACTTTTGCATTGCTGCTGGAATAAGTCAGACATATGGGCGGATGGCAGGAATCAAATAGGATCGGACAAAAAAACTGTCATAGCGGCTTTACATTCATTACACGCCTTCCACTCACTGGTCACGAACAAAGTGAAAGCACAAAGCATAGTTAATTACCCTGAGAAGACATGCAGTGCACGGCAAAAGGCAACCTCACTGTCCTCGCTTTCCATATGTACACATTTAGAAATCTATTTTCATATCTAAGGTAGCACATGGTTAAAAAAACTCAAGCCACAGTGACTTCCAAACTTTTCTAAAGCTTGTTTTCTGCAGAACAGCATGACATGTTGACAACCGCTAGGTCTTGTTTACCTGATCTGTGTTTGTTATTCACCCACTGTACAACAGTCCTCATCACTGATAACACTTACGTTAAATTGCCTTCAAAGTCTTTGCATGTTCAGCATCTACTGCTCTGCTTTCATGCCGAACATTTTCAAACGCCACACAATGAATTCTTCCTTGTCTATTGCTTATTCTTTTACATTCTCAAGAAAGGAGATTGGCCCACATGAGGTTGCGACCATAGACAAACTAGCGCAAGGTTATTTTGAAATTTTAATCAAGCACAATTCTACTTAACTGACCCTGGAAACAATCCTCCGTAACCCTGCCATATTGGATAAAGTGATGTGCAGCCCTCTAGGTCAATATTCTATGTTGGCAGTGCATGCGGTTCGAGTGCGCTGAACGCTGCTGAGCACGTTGGTGGTCAAGTGCTAGTGAACTGGAGAGGTCATTTCAGCTGGTGTAATGTCACCGTCTTGTGCAACGATGAGAGTAGCATTGAAGAGTTCGATTAAGTATTGAACTGCTGAATGCGAGCCTGCATGCCGATTATAAGCTGCGCGACACTACGATCAGAGAAATTCAGGCGTTCTTGAGTTCGCAGCGAGCTTTGGCGTTCGTGCACAGCAACCCAGGTCTTCTAATTAAGCTAAGTGGTGCAAGCTGCCAGCTTCAATTATCCAGCAAAATTTACATTAGAAACTATGGAACTGCAAGAATTCCACAAATTATTTGGTATTTCTAATTTTTACCAATAAACAATTACTGAGGTTTTACTGTATTTGCATTTACATAGCACCCATGACTGTTTTACTGTCATTTGCATTTCTTTAATTCCTTTTTCCTGCTCAAACAGGAAGTCATATCCAAGGAAGCTAGCAAAATCTCACATTTCCCTTAGCGTCGACCTCAAGTTCCATTTTTTTTTTGGAAGTAATAAAGTTTTTCCTCCTCACTAGAGCCCTAATAGCCACTGGCACATGTCAACCAGGCGAAGAGAAATTTTCTAGATCTACACAAGCACAATTTTTCAGTACACTACTTCGCAAACAACAAACAATGAACACTCATGACACTTTTGCTCTGCTTCAACTTCAGAATTACAGGCAGCAAGCTCTGTATACAAGGAATGGCTTAATTTTTGTGAAGACCTTATTTTCATTTTTCTCACATATGGCATAACACTGATGAAAAACTAGTCCTGCAAACAATTAGAGTAAATGGCAAATTATAATTCCACAAAAAAACTCAAAGCTAACTTCAAATTTTCTGTGAAGGAAAGGTGCAGTCATTATCCCCTTCAGGCGCTGGGTCCACATAAGTGGACGCAACCTAAGCCTCCTCATATTTTCGTATGCAAGACGAATTTCCACCTTCGAGTACTGCGCTCTTACCATTTGGAAACTTCCTGTCAAGTTTGTGGTGCCATCTCTTGCAGCTACAGTGAAATGCGTTTGTAAAAAAGAAGAAAATATGTGCATCACATCGTTTTTTGGCGGGATGAGTGAATAGCTTTTCTTTCTGCATTCCATCTTAACAAATGGTCGTGAATGATAGAATTTAGGGCTTGGAATATGTTGATAGGTTAATGTAGAAACGGCACACCAATTTTCATCGCCATAGACAAAGAAAAAGTGCTACGGCGGATGTTCAGAGTGGCGCGCCCACATATGTGGACGTGGCAACTTAATGCCGAACATATCAAAGTGGTGTTTTCTACCCACATCGGACCGTTTTTTTGTGGACGTATGGTATGAAATGGGCTTACTGCTTACTGGCCTTGAAAATTATGCTTGTACAAAGAGAACGCTGTATGACTCCAGCGCTGAAGCGTTTTTCATGAAAATAGCCAATGGAGAAGCACATCCAAAGAAGTGCGGCCGACCGAGCAATGAAGACCTGCAGATGGTCGCAAAGAACCGCCACTTAGCTAAGTCGCTGCCAACAAATACAGCGTGCTATGACCAGTGCTTAAAGTGAGGGAGGCCCTCTACCAATATTCAAAAAGGATCAGAGACCACCTGTGCTAGATTGTAAAACGCCTGAATCCGAAAAAAGCAACCATTTTCAGGCCCGGTCAGAACATTTTTTCCGTATCATTTTGAAAATTTCGCTGCGGTTTTTAGCAAGAATCATTAAATTATGTATGAAACCCGAGACGGAGAAAAACACAAATTGGCAGCACTACACAAGGGGGGATGAAAAAGGGGAACCCGTGCCCTCACATCATGGTCAGTTCAGAGCTGGCCGCTCAGCTCCAAGGCTACAAAACAACAATCAGCACATAGGTAGATCGAGGGGACAGTTCGTCAGGTCTCAGACATAAACTGAGCAAACGACGACCTTGAAAAATGATCTCATTTTTGCAAAAACCACGTGTAAAACAGGCCGCAAGATGCTCTCGCTCTCTCTCTCTCCCTTTCCACCTCTGCACACATCACTCGAGAACCCTTCGATGCAGCCGGACATGAAGCATTACTTCTAATAGAAGCAACCATTGGCCCAACTTCTGAACACGTTAATTACAAAATGGTGCTGACGTGAAGGCTCGCCATCTAAAAGCCACATTCAGTGCTCGAAATACCGACTTTTCCTCTGCCTGTCTTCACAGAATGACTGCTTTTATAAGTCATGAACTACGGAATAATTGCCTGAAGCATACATTCTCACAGCTAAACATTTATTCACATCAAAAGATCAGTTAGAAAAGGAAAGCAAATGTAGTAGCGTTTACGTGCATATTCATAATTATGCGTGTACAGTTGGCCAAACTTTTAGCTGGCGTCCGTGACGGCCGCGTTTTTCATGCTCCTGCAGCTTATGACGGAGCAAACTTGCGAAAATATCAAATCTAAGCACAGGCTCACAAAGCCCATGCTTAATATTGAGCTTTCCGCAAGTCTGCTTCGTCATAAAGCAGAGGAGCACAGAAAAAGCAGCAGTCGCACATGCTAGCTAAAGATATAGCTGGCTGTATGCATCAGTGCGTAGATGCAGCAATGGCGTAGAGGCAGAGAGTCCGTCTCGCGTGCAGGAGGACCGGGGTTCAAATCCTGGTGCCGCGCAATTCTCCACCGGATTTGAAAAAAAAAAAAATCCGCGTGTCGATGGAACTGCATAACAAGGCCTGGGGTGTGGCCTGATCTCGGTGACCAGAACCGATAACGCACTCCCTCACCAGAACAGGATTTGGCCACCCTGGTGTAGTACTTAGCCAAAACTTTCTATGAACAAACCAATTAACCCTCGGCCCTCTTTCCCCAGCGGCTGCGGTCAGACCTGTGACGCAGCGGAGAGTGCTAAGAATTTCTGGCTCCGGACAGGCCGCCATTGGAATCTGAACCTGGCAATGCTTAACGCTAGAACTTTATCTAGTGAGGCTAGCCTAGCAGTGCTGCTCGAGGAACTAGCGGGAATTAAATGCGATATCATAGGGCTTAGTGAAGTGAGGAGGACAGGTGAGGCGTATACAGTACCAAAGGACGGACACATACTGTGCTATCACGGATTAGCGGAGAGACGAGAACCAGGTGCGGGATTCCTCATTAATCAGGATATAGCTGGCAACGTAGAGGAGCTCTATAGCATTAACGAGAGGGTAGCAGCTATTGTAATTAGGCTCAATAGGAGGTACAAGCTGAAAGTGGTGCAGGCTTATGTGCCTACATCCAGCCATGATGACCAGACCGTTGAAAGCTTCTATGAAGACGTGGAATCGACGATGAATAAAGTAAAATTACAGTACACTGTACTGATGGGCGACTTCAATGCAAAGGTGGGCAGGAAGCAGGCTGGCGACCATGTGGTAGGCTACTATGGGATAGGTTCTAGAAATAGCAGGCGAGAGTTATTAGTCGAATTCGCAGATAGAAATAATTTACGGATCATGAATACCTTCTTCCGCAAACGAGCGAACAGGAAGGGGACATAGAAGAGCCGCAGTGGAGAGAATAAAAATGAAATCGACTTCATACTGTGCGTTCAACCTGGCATCGTTCAGGATGTGGCCATCCTCGCAAAGGTGCGTAGTAGCGACCACAGAATGGTAAGGCCTCGAATTAGCTTAGACTTGAAGAGAGAACTGAAGAAGCTAGTGAAGAGGAAGTCCATTAACGAGTTAGCGGTAAGAGGGAAAGCATAGGAATTCAGGATATCGCTGCAAAACAGATATTCAGCTGTAACTGAGGAAGGCGATCTTGATGTTCATACAATTAACGATAATCTGACAGCCACCATTACGGAGTGGGCAATAGAAGTAGGCGGTAGGACCGTTCGACAGGATACCGGGAAGCTATCTCAGGTGACGAAAGATCTGATTAAGAAGCGCCAAAGCATGAGGGAGTCTAACCCTACCGACCGAATAAAACTCACAGAGCTATCAAAGTTAATAAATAAGTGCAAGGAAGCCGACATAAGGAAGTTTAATATGGAAAGAATCGAGCATGCTCTAAAGAACGGAGGTAGCCAAAAAGCGGTGAAGAGGAAACTAGGCATAGGTAAAAACCAGATGTGTGCGTTAAGAGACAAGGAGGGCAATGTCATTAGCAATATGGATAAGATAGTTAACTTAGCCGAAGAGTTCTACACAGATCTGTACAGTAGCCAATGCAATAAGAGCGTTAATGAGAGAAACAGTAGCGCACAGCAATGCATCATCCCGCCAGTAACAAAAGAAGAAGTAGAGACAGCCTTAGGAGCAATGGAAAGGAGAAAAGCAGCTGGGGAGGATCAGGTAACAGCAGATCTGTTGAAGGATGGGGGGGAGGTCGTGCTAGAAAAACTAGCCACCCTGTATACGCATTGACCTCGACCATACCAGAAGCTTGGAAGAATGCAAACATTATCTTAATTGATAAGAAGGGAAGACGCCAAGGACTTGAAAAATTACAGACCGATCAGCTTACTACCCGTTGCCTACAAGTTATTTACTAAGGTAATCGCTAATATAGTCAGGGCAACTTTAATCAACCAAATGATCAGGCTGGCTTTCGTAAAGGATATTCCACAATAGATCATATTCACACTATCAATCAGGTGATAGAGAAATGCGCAGAATATAACCAACCTCTATATATTCATTCATTACGAGAAAGCATTCGACACAGTGGAAACCTCAGCAGTCATACAGGCATTGCGTAACCAGGGTGTAGAAGAAGCCTTACGTCAAAATACTGGAAGATATATATAGCAACTGCACAGCTACAATAGTCCTCCATAAAGTCAGCAATAAAATTCCAATAAGGAAGGGCGTCAGGCAAGGAGACACGATCTCGCCAATGCTATTCTTCGCCTGTTTACAGGAGGTATTCCAAGGCCTAAATTGGGAACAGTTGGGATTAAAAGTAAATGGCGAATACCTAAATAATCTGCAATTCGCTGATGACATTGCCTTGCTGAGTCACTAAGGAGGTGAACTGCAAATCATGATCAATGAGTTAGACAAGCAGAGCAGAATGCTGGGTCTAAAAATTAACACGCAAAAAACCAAGGTAATGTTCAACAGTCCAGCAAGAGAACAACAGTTCACAATTGGCAGCAAGGGCCTGGAAGTGGTAAAGGAATATGTATACTTAAGGCAGGTAGTGACCGCTGATCCGGATCATGAGAGGGAAATAACTAGAAGGATAAGAATGGGGTGGAGCGCATATGGCAGGTTCTCTCAGATCATGAATGGCAGTTTACTAATTTCCCTCAAGAGAAAAGTGTACAACAGCTGTATCTTACTAGTACTAACCTACAGGGAAGAAACGTGGAGGCTAACGAAAAAAGTTCAGCTTAAGTTAAGGACAACGCAGCGAGCCATGGAAAGAAATATGATAGGTGTAGCGTTAAGAGACCAGAAGTGGGCAGAGTGGGTGAGGGAACAAACGCGGGTTAATGACATCCAAGTCGAAATCAAGAGGAAGAAATGGGCTTGGGCAGAGCATGTAATGCGAAGGCAACATAACCGCTGGTGCTTAAGGGTAACAAAGTGGATTCAAAGAGAAAGTAAGCGTAGCAGGGGACGGCAGAAGGCTAGGTGGGCGGATGAGATTAAGAAGTTTGCAGGCAAAGGGTGGATGCAGCTAGCAAAGGACAGGGTTAATTGGAGAGACATGGGAGAGGCCTTTGCCCCGCAGTGGGCGTAGTAAGGCTGATCATGATGATGATGCATCAGTAAGTCTGTAAGACAGTTCATTAAGTGCCTCCACAGTGGCTCAGTGGTTATTATGCTCGGCTTCTGATGCAGAAGACATGGGTCGACTCCTGGCCGTGGCAGTCGCATTTCAGTGGAGGTAAAGTGCTAAAGACCAGTGTACTATGCGGTGTCAGTGCACGTTAATGAACCCCAGGTGGTCGAAATCATCCAAAGCCCTCCACTATGACGTCCCTCATAGTACGGGTCGCTTTGGGACGTTAAGCCCCGTAACCATAAACCATTTCACTCAGTCAAAGACTACAATGCATTCACTAGGACCATCTTTATTCAGCTTAAACCAAGCAGTCTACATGGCCAACGGGGCACCGCACCCATCTTGCAATCCGAAAGTCTTGTTCAAGAATAATGTTTTGCTTCCGTCGGGATTTTCACTCATGGCCAAAGACAACGCCGGCTTTTCGGCGACGCAAGACCCTTAATGCTATCGTGCTAAATATAGCACTCTTCGCGCACCCCACAGCTGAATTGTACATGCAGAAAATAAAAGTCTTGCAAAGGTTAACCTTCCAACGAGGCACCTGACTTTCCATTTGTTTAGGTTTCTTTGCATCTTTATGTTCCCTCCGTAAAATATTGAACCCAGCAACGAGCACAAAAGCCGCAAGATCTTTTGATGGCTTTTACAAGTCAGATTCTGTATTGAATGAGCCATGTTTACAAAGGAAAAAGTAAGTTTAATGCTATCATTCAAATTTCAGCAGTCACAAACTACTGGATATGTTCCAGCAGACTGGCAGATTGGCAAAATAATTTCAGTATTTAAGAAAGGCAACAAGCCTTCTCCAAATAATTATCGACCGATTTCCATCACTTGCATCTGCTCCAAAATCATTAAACATGTTGTCTACTCGAGCATCATTAATTTTTTATCATCGGTTAATTTCTTTTCTCCCAATCAACACAGTTTTTGCAAAGGCCATTCACGTGAAACTCAGCTCGCATTTTCCTTCATGACTTGCATTCTTTCAATGATCAGAACATTCTGGTTGATACCGTTTTTGGACTACGAAAAGCCGTTTGATAAGGTTCCCCATCAGTGTTTATTGCTTAAACTTTCATATCTCAACCTTCATCCATCAGTGTTGGATTGGATTCGAGGATTCCTAACTAACAGCCAACAATTTGTTTATGCGAACTCACATTGATCTCCGATGACCCCTGTCCTTTCTGGTGTGCCCCAAGGATCTGTCCTTGGTCCTCTACTTTTCCTTATCTATATTAATGATATGCCTATTAATATCCGTCTGAAATTCGCCTCTTCGCCAATGGCTGTGCCTTATATCGCCCAGTAACAAATTAGGCAGGCGTTTCCAGCTTACAAGATCTTAACAGAGTACTAGAATGATGTGACACTTGGCTCATGACGCTCAATGTAAGTAAAACTTCCCTGTTGTCATTCCGCCTCAGCCGTAACTATGTGGTTCCTACTTACTTTATTAATGATAATATCCTCGCCCTTAGTGACTCCTGCAAATATCTAGGCGTTCATATACCTAATGATCTTACTTGATCAAGTCATGTAAATAGCATCGCCAACTCGGCTAACCGTGTTTTAGGCTATCTACATCGCAATCTATCGCTTGCCCCGCCTTCTGTTAAACTGCCTGCATGCAAGACCCTAATCCGCTCTAAACAAGAATGTGCAAGCGCTATTTTTGACCCTCATCACAATAACCTCATCACAACCCTCAAATCCATTCAGAACCGCACCACTAGATTTATTCTGTCTGATTATTCTTACAGCAGCAGTATTTCAGCATTAAAAGCACAGCTCGATCTACCCCGCCCTCGTATCCAGTCGTAAAATAGCTGGACTCTATTTTACAGATTTCATCATTCATTACCTACGGATAACAATATTATCAGACCACCTTACCGCCATTCCCGCAATACACACTGCAACGCTGTGTACCCCCCACGCGCATACACTGTTACATACCAGAATTGATTTTTTGGCCACACTGCCAGCGACTGGAATCACCTGCCAGAACGTACTGCCAACAACAGTGACCTGTCAGTTTCAAGTTGGCAATCGAAGCCCATCAAGCAAGTCTTCTCTCCTAACATTTTTGCCATGTTATGCCCACCCCTCATGTAATCAGCTGTGTGCATATATTGCAGTATTCTAACAGTTTATATAAGAATAGCGCATGGTATTCAATTCAATTTGCACTGCACTTTTACTGTCTGAAGAACTTGAGTTTGAATGTTTGAAGCTTTAAACAGTTTTAGAACCTTCCTATGCATCTGAACTTTAGATATTGATATATCGCACAATTTCTGAATGCCATTCATCAGTTCACACTTGCGAGATGAATGAAGCTGCTCTTTCGTCGATGGGTTGACTACCAACATGTGGAAAGAGCATGTTTAATAGCAATAGATGCTATATCTATGTGCTGCTGTCCAATCAGATCCCCCAAAACAAATGAGTTGACATCCACCATGAGCTGCAGCTCATTTCCGGGCAGCCACTCCATGCTTTTCAATTGGGACTAAGGTACAGCTTGGCACTTGACATACCACATGGTGCATTCGTCTGGGCATGGACACATATGCCTTAAAGAACATGCCAGCAAAGTGAATTCTGACGGCAGGTGCTCTGCATAAACAAATAAATAATAGTCAAGGACGGGAAGCCACCACATGCATGCAAAAGCATGTGCTCCTAAGGCGATTCCACGACCCCTTTCATCCATTACAATAAAGAAGCTAGTTTTTTATTGCAATAATAATAATAATAAAAACATAAGGAACAAAAGGCACTAGCACCACAAAGCCAGCACACACAACTTCACATTACCCAGCAGAATCTTGGACCTAAATCTGCATGTACGACTGACCACCATAGTGAACCATACACAGCAGCACAAAAATTGGCATGTGGAACCTTGAGTAACTGCTAAATTTGTTGGGACTTGCCTGCACCACTGTCCCCTCAGGTTCAGCTTCCCTACGATGTCACATATTCTTTCTTTTTTAGTTGCTTTAGCTGCCATAACTCTGAAGAGAGGGCATCTGCGCCACCACAGCACTAGCACCACGAATGGCGTGACCGTTGCAGGCACATGGGGAACAGGTTTTTTTTTTTCCTCTTTATCAGAAACTCATCGCATGCAAATAGACCAGCTCAACTCAACTTTTCGCCAGCAGAACAGAGCCACCCTCATGGAAATGCATCTCACAAGCCCGTCCCATCCAGCCTCAGGGTGTCTCCCCTGCCCTTGTGTAGGCGAACACTTGCTCGTAAGCATGCTGGTGAGCAAGATATCCCCGATTCCTTAGCTTATTCCTTCCAAGGAACTTCTCATCACTTCCTAGCTGGTGTTATTGTTTTAGCAGCAATAAACGCCACTTTAGTCAGCACAAGCCGCATTCCTCGATACCGAAGAGCACGGTCCACCCTAGATGCCATGCGTGCTGTTGCGCTCGTTATCATAGGGTAGGAAAAGCGGTTGGACTGTCAGCCATGAATAAGCAGAGAAAATGCAGGGAAAGTGTTCATAGTTAAAACTGAATGTTGAAAAGTAAATTTATCAAGCTATATTTTGATGCATTACATTGTACTTTAGAAACTTTTTGCTCAGAGTAAAAAATTTACATCAAGGACACTGGGAAAACACTTTTGTTATGTGGAGTCAGAAAATATTTTCTACGTCAAAAATTTTAACGGTTAATTTTAGTGGTTAGTTTCTAAACACATCTAAAACATTTTGCACCTTCGATAATTTTTTAAATATTTTTCTCCAAGAGATATTATCTAGACAATACATGGTGGGTGAACAGCGCAAAAAAGGCGGGACAAAGGCAAGAAAGCGCTTATCTTGCCTTTGTCCCGCCTTTGTTGCACTGTTCACCCACCATGAATGCTTACCAACTCGCCCAAATCTCAGCTTTACTAGACAATACAAATTTTTTCTTAATTTTCAACTTTTTGTGTTTCGCGATTTTTTTTTGCAATATGAACACCATGTATTTGTGTAGAAATAAGTGCGTCAAGAAAGCACATCCTATTGCCATTATTTTCATCCAGTTTGCTATTTTTTTTACACCTCGTATTTTGCAGGAAAAAATTCTGCCTGAGACCTATCAAAAAGAGTCATTTTTCCCAGAGTAAGAAAAAAGAGTTCCAGCGGAGACACGCACACTCTTTTTGTTTTGGCTCAGCTCAGCTGGCTTGGCTCAACTAGCTTGGTGTGGCCATGCCCGAACAAACACCCGTCCGCCCGCCCGTTTGTTTGTTCGTCTGTCTGTCAGTTATCAACAAAAGCGTGCAGTCAACAAGTTGCATCCTCGTGTTCATGTCGCCAGTGTTCAGCCTCGTTCACTTCAAAAGGAGTTTTGTATCACGGCGCGATCCAACAATTTTGTGATAATCGATGGCGCCGGCCAATCATGGTAAGATATAGCAACCATGCTGAACACCGGCCCTTAGAGTCAGGTGCGCATTTTGAACGCGACGTTAAAACTAGCACGACGGTCACGAGTGCATAATGTGAATATTTAAGCGTTAGCTGTGGTGTGAGAGGGGTTAGGCGTTTTCGCTCCCCATTCTGAGCTCTCCCAATCGCTGGGGGCCTGAAGCTCTTCCTCCATAGCATTTAAGTGTATAGGATGTTTCATAGAGTTCTTGTTTAAACTGCTATGCTACTCTTTGACGCTCAAGTGTTTGCCAGTTTTATAAGTGTACACTGGTGCACAGTAGCACACTGAGTAAGCCACCTCCACACCGGCGCTCCTGTCAAGGATGCACAACGTCTTGGCGCTCTTCCAAGTTCGCCAAGTGTGCCATCCCAGCAGGAGCTCCTGTCAAAAGATAAACAAGCCATGATGTTATCGGTGCGCAACATCTCGGCACGCTGCCAAGGTCTGCACTGTGGACAACGATAAACTGAAGAATGTGCTAGGAAAAGCTAAAATTAAAAAAAAAAAGACTACATCCTCAACAATAAAAATGGGTGGTGGGTTTTATTATGCGGTTGGGTTCATTACGAGGGTATATATGGCAATTAAACCATCACAGTATACCATTACAGTGCTAGCTGTTAAAGAGAGGGTCAGTAGTAGTAGTAGTAGTAGTAACAGTCCTTACCAACCACAATGACATGATGATAACATGACCACCGTGTATATATACGTAAAGCCGAAAGCTGGGCAAGTTTACTGAACGCTCATGATGCAAAATATTGAGCAAAGGAAGCACGAAAGACGGATAGGACGACACAGACAAGCGCTCTATCGCACTGCGTCGTCCTGCCTGTCTTTCATGTTTTTTTTTTTCTCGTTATATTTTAATCACATATACAGTGCCTCGTGCCAACTAAGCCATTTGGAGGTGGGGTGTGTGTTCACAAGATTGTGCCGAACACTTCAAAGTACCGCCCAAGATAACGTCCTAAAACAACTTCATCATGCGGCATCCTGTGCACTTGCCCAGTAGCGGATGCACAACAGTGATGACATAGCCACCAGCGGCGACATGGCACACCAGTCGCATTGCGGGAGAATCATTAAGGGGAGACGTGGCTCTTGAACATTTTTATTATAAAAGATATCTTAATAAAACAAGGTATCTGTATACGTTCTTTCTTCTTCCTTTTAAAAATACAATTAGTTTCAGTGTATCTCACTTTCCCATATAGGAAAGTAACTGAAGCCTAATTAGTTAGTCTTATGGGTGTGAAGGCAATTTCTTTCAACATTTTTTGGTTTCGATTGAAATGATGCTGTAGCCAAAGACCTGCCATGTGGAGCTATGCAAATTATATTGTTGTGGAAGTACATCATATAAAAACATTAAATTTTGTCCAAGCACCATAATTATGCTGCATAGTAGGTAACATTATGGTTCACAAAATATGAAATGTTTGAGTCAGCTAAACAAAAACACCATAGCTCCACAGTTTAGTTCTTTCTTAATTCAACGGTATAAAATTAATTGAAATTGCACCCTAAAAACATAAAAACTTCCATAAGGCTAGTCATGTTGGCAAAAAATACGAAGATGAGAAAACCACATTTGAAGTGCGCACGCTAGGCATTCGGAAGTCGTTGTAGATGCCTCAAAAAACATAGGTATGCGAACGTTCCAAACATATTTCACAGTAGTGAGTAATACCAGGTAGTGGGGAAGTGGGCCAGCTATCAAACAAAACCAAAATGGCGGCCATAGGGGACGCGGCTGTGGGAAGCGACGGTGCGAAATCCTTCCGCATGTTGCTCCGAAATCGCCATTTCCGGGCTTTGTAGGCGCGAAATATATAGTCGACGACCGATTTTTCAGACCCTCTAGGGACCGCAAAACGACCGAAAAATCAGGCAGTCCGGAAAATCAAATTTCATCGAAAAAAACATGTACTTATTGCTATTATGCTGGAGGAAGAGGTCACTTGTGTTGCAGACATTCTAAAGCTCCTAATGCCTAAATTTCGTCGCGCATCACGTGCACAGACGACAGGCGGCGACCGCTTTCACGAGCTCGGCCTGGCTGTGCTGCCCTCGGCATGTCGCCGATAAACACATTGGTTGGGACAAAGTCTAAACGGGAAAGCGAACATGCCACTACGGAAGCTGCATTGCGCCCGCGGTACAATTGGGCCCGGAACAAGAACGTGAAGATGGCGAAACAAACAATAAGAATTGAGAAACGGCCAAAGCAAGCGCTCTGTCGGTGTTGGCCTCCATCATTAGGCCTAGTGACTAGAGCCAAAATCGGCATCGTATTCGGCGATACTGCCGCGAATCTTTGCAGTGTTTGTTCCTTCAAATCTGCAGCCACGCCACCTTATCGCTTTGTTTGCAACGCAAGACGCCGCTAGATTTATCTCGATTGATCGCAGCCAGGCAGAGCTAATTCTATGTTGTTCCGGAATGTTCTGGTAACTTTGCACGCGTTATCTCGAAAGTTCGCTATCAGCTTTAAATTGAGCACGGCCGACAACGGCGGGGATTCTGTTCAACAATCGCCGGGCACGCTTGTCGCTTCGCCGCCGTCGAGTGATTCAGTCCATTGTGGGGGCAAGTCAGCCCAATGAACAGTTTTCTTTTAGAAGACCTTTTGTCCGTCTTAATCGCTCCTTCGACTACCGTCACCACTACGTGACATCTGGTGGAGGTGCTGGGTAGCCTTCCATGTTCCGGACGCCTCCTTCAAGTCGGGACGCCAGTCCTCTGCGCTTAGCACCAGAGGACGAGCCAGCAGTTAACTGCAGTCCGAGTTCGAGACCCTGCCGGACCGCACCAGAGCGAAAGGACGCCACTACAAGCACCACTGCCTCGCCAAAGATCTCAACCCCGATCGTCCTGCAGTTGCCGCGGGCACCGCCAACTTTCAATGGATCCCTAGGCAAAGACCCCGAAGAATGGTTGGTCCAATATGAACGCGTGGCATCATTCAACAATTGGGATGATATGGCGAAACTCCGCCACGTCTTTTTCGCACTGGAGGGCTCAGCACGCACGTGGTATGAGAACCACAAGTCTTTTCTATCGACGTGGGAGCTATTCAAGAAGGAACTCTTGAAGGTATTCACCACTGTCGTGAGGAAAGAAAGAGCCGAACGACTCCTCGAGTCCAGGATCCAGCTTCCGAATGAGCTGGTCCGCGGTTATGTGGAAGAGATGAAGCGCCTCTTTCGCCGTGCCTACCCCCAGATGACCGAGGAAATGAAAGTTCAGTTTTTAATGCGCGCCGTAAAGGAACAACTCTTTGGCAGCCTCGTCAACCAGCCGCCAAAAACAGTCGACAAATTCATGCTAGAAGCCTGCACAATCGAAAAGACCCTCGACGTCCGGGTGCGGCAGTGCAACTGCCCATCCTCTGTCTGTGCAATGTGTCCGGACACGACGACCACCACCAGCGACAACTTGCGGGAAGTGATCTGTGAAATCGTCCGCGAGGAGCTACGCCGATTACTGCCATCTTCCCCATAGCCGCAAGCAGCGACTCTCATGGACATGGTACGGGAAGAAGTGCAACAGGCACTTGGCACCCCGACGGCCACAGAACCCCAGGTCATGACCTACGCCGCTGCAGTACACACTCCTCAGCCCCAACGACAACCCGCCCCCCCCGTCCTCTCCGACATGAACAACTTGTTCCCGAACGCCGCCTCCTTGCCCCTGCCCGCCCAGCCTATGAGCGACGCTCAAGCCCCAGAAAATGCGACGTCTCGAGAACTTCCGACAACCGGCCGTTGTGCTTCCATAGCGGCGAGGCCGGCCATATTCTTCGTCACTGCTTGTACCGACTAACGGTCTTCGAGGATTTGCCGTTGACGCCCCATGACCACGCTTCGGCCAACGTCCGCAGGAAATCGACGAGTAATTGCGTCGAGAGAAGTACACGCCGAACCGCCTTTCGCGCTCACCATCACAGTCAACCTAGCACTTTGCGTCGCGACGCCGCAGCTATGCAGCCGCGGTACGAGGAAGGTCTCCCAGCTCCCATAGGGGAAACTAAAGACAGCAACCTCTGGAGGAGAGGTTGCTCACAAGCGAAACGCCGAAGATCCTCCATCGACCACGCCCCATGAAGACGCTGCACCCGCTACGCCGCATGAAGACGCTACTCGCTGCACCGACGCCGCACAAAATGACAGCCCACGACGCGAACTGCCTTCAAAATGACGCCGCCACACAGAAAAGCTTCACGACACGCCCTACCCGCGATTCGCGTACGCGACGAAGCCGTGACCCGAGGCCGAATAGCAATGCAAGAGCCAGGACATCCGACTTAGAAGTGACTATCGACGGCCGGAAAGCTACCGCTCTTGTCGACACAGAAGCCGATTAGGTTTGGTTTGGTTTATATGGGTTTAACATCCCAAAGCGACTCAGGCTATGAGAGACGCCGTAATGAATGGCTCCGGAAATTTCGACCACCTGGGGTTCTTTAACGTGCACTGACATAGCACAGTACACGGGCCTCTAAAATTTCGCCTCCATCGAAATTCGACCGCCGCAGCCGGATCAAACCCACGTCTTTCGGGCCAGCAGCCGAGCGCCATAACCACTCAGCCACCGCGGCGGCACAGGAGCCGATTACTCGGTGATGAATGGAACATTTGTTGCGCAGCTGAGGAAAGTCACAACTGCTTGGGACGGCCCACAAGTTCGCACCGCAGGGGGCCACCTCATTACGCCATCAGGGTGATGCACAGCGCGAGTGACTGTCAAAGGATATACCTATCCTGCGTCCTTTGTTGTGCTACCGCAATGCTCCCGCGAAGTGATCTTGGGCATGGATTTCCTTAATAAGCATCAGGCGATCATCGACCTGCGGTCCAAGCTGATCACGCTTTCGACGGACGAGGCCATCCCTTCGATGAAAACTCTGAAAAATCACGTTGGCCTGAGTGTCCTGGAGGAAGAAGTGAGCGTCCCACCCCGTTCAAGCGTTATTGTGACCGTAGGCGCCACGAAAACCATGAACGCTGAAGAAATCATCGAGGGGAACATGCAGTTGCTTCTAGACCCGAGGAATCAGCACCGCAAAAGGCATTGCACATTTCCGCAATGACCATGCCGAAGTACTGCTCACTAACTTCAGCGAAGAATACCGAAACATTAACAGAGGAACGACGATTGCATTCTTTGACGAAATATCCGACGTAAGAGACTCCTTAGCCATCTCCGACCCCTCCACAGAAGATTCACCTGACCAAGAGAGCTCGCCCACTTTCGACATCAACCCAGCCCTGCCCCGGAACAGACAAGACCGGATCCGCAATCTTTGAAGCTACAGCGAGTGTTTTTCATCATCGCCGAAGGTCCGACAAACGCCGATTGCCAAGCATCGCATTATAACCGACCAGCGCGCCCGACCGCTCCGTCAAAGCCCCTACCGCGTGTCGCCACGAGAACGACAAGCCATCCGGGATCAAGTGGAAGAAATGCTTCACGACGACGTCATCCTGTCATCAAACAGCCCAAGGGCAGCACCAGTGGTTCTAGTGCGAAAGACGGCGAACTTCGATTCTGCGTTGATTACCGTCGCCTGAACAACATAACAAAGATGGACGTCTACTCTCTCCCCTGAATCGACGACACACTGGACCGGCTCTGCAACGCCAAGTATTTCTCATCGATGGACCTCAAGAGCGGCTACTGGCAAATTGAGGTCGATGAAAGAGATCGTGAGAAGACGGCATTCTTCACTCCAAATGGGCTCTTTGAGTTCAAGATGATGCCATTTGGTCTCTGTTCCGCACCAGCAATGTTTCAACGAGTAATGGATACAGTACTGGCAGGCCTGAAGTGGCAAATTTGATATATTTAGATGATGCCATTATCTTCGCCTCGAACTTCGAAGAGCACCTCAAATGACTTCGAACAGTTCTAGACGCCATTAAGTCGTCTGGCCTAACCTTGAAAGCAGAAAAGTGCCACTTTGCCTATGAAGAGCTGCTGTTTCTAGGCCACATCGTTAGCAAGGAAGGAGTATGCCCAGACCTGCAGAAAACAGATGCTATTGAACAGTTTCCACCACCGGCTGATAAGAAAGCAGTGCGCAGATTCCTCGGACTGTGCGTATATTACCAACGATTTGTGAAAACTTTTCGCGCATCGCCGAGCCCTTGACAAGACTGACGAAGGCAGACGTGCCATTTAAAAGGGAAGCCCGCAAGCAGAAGCCTTCAAAGAACTTCAGCGTCGTTTACAGTCCCCACCGATTCTCGCGCATTTTGATGAAACCGCCGATACTGAAGTTCATACCGACGCAAGCAGCATGGGCCTAGGCGCCGTCCTCGTTCAAAGAAGCGACAGGGTGGAGAAAGTCATCGCATACGCTAGCCGTTCCCTTTCCAAGGCCGAGGCTAACTATTCGACGACTGAGAAGGAGTGCCTTGCCATCATCTGGGCTATGTCGAAATTCCGCCCCTACCGGTGCGGACGACTGTTCAAGGAATTCAGCGATCACCACGCGCTGTGTTGGCTTGCCAATTTGAAGGACCCCTTTGGCCACCTCACTAGATGGAGTCTGCGCCTCCAGGAGTTTAACGTCACCAACGTTTACAAGTCCGGACGCAAACACTCTGACGCCAATTGCTTCTCATGAGCCCCTGTAGATGCGCCACCGCCGGACAACAATAAGGATGCCTTCCTGGGACCCATCAACTCCAGCTCTTTTGCCCGGCAGCTATGCTCGGACCCCGACCTAAAACGCCTCATAGAGTACTTGGAAGGCAAAGTCTCTTCACCCCCCGCCTCATTCAAGCGAGGACTTTCTTCCTTCTGGGTATAGAAATATGCCCTCATGAAGTACTTCGCAATGAACAAAACAGCCAACCTCGTTGTTGTACCTACTTGGCTCCGCGAACTACAGGCTTCACACGACGAGCCGACAGCTGGACATCTCAGGTTTACTCGCACCCTCCGACGTATTTAAGACAAGTGTTACTGGTCCTGACTGTCTGCCGATGTCGCACATTATGTGAAAACCTGCCGAGATTGTCAGTGACGAAAGACCCCTCGCACCCGACTAGCAGGATTTCTGAACCCTATTGAACCCCCCTCGAGGCCCTTTCAGCAGATCGGCATGGACTGGCTGGGCCCTTTCCCAATGTCAACGTCTGGAAATAAGTGGATCATCATAGCGACCGACTACCTGACCCGCTACGCCGAGGCAAAAGCCCTACGGAATGGAACAGAAGCAGAAGTCGCCAAATTTTTCGTGGAGTGCATTCTTCTGCAACACGGCGCCCCCGATGTGCTCATCACGAACAGAGGAAAAGCATTCACAGCGGAACTAACGCAAGCCATCCTGCATTACAGCCAAAATGGCCACTGGAGGACAGCTGCATACCATCCGCAGACCAACGGGCTGACCCAGCGCCTGAACAAAACCATCGCCGATATGCTCGCCATGTATGTCGATGCCGAACACAAGACCTGGGACGCCATCCTGCCTTACGTCGTCTTCGCCTACAACACCGCAGTGCAGGACACCACCCAGATTACGCCTTTTAGGGCTCGTCCATGGCAGGGAGGCTACGACCACGCTAGACACCATGCTGCCCAACGTTACCGAAGAAAACGTCGACGTCGCCGCCTACCTTCAACGCGCAGAAGCCCGAAGACTTGCCCGATTACGGATCAAAGACCAGCAGCGGACCGACGCCAGACACTACAACCTACGAAGGCGCAACGCGAAATACAAGCCAGGAGACCCAAGTCTGGGTTTGGACGCCCATTCGCCATCATGGATTGAGTGAAAAGCTTTTGCGCCGCTATTTCGGCCCGTACAAGGTTCTTCGTCGGCTAGGTGAACTGGATTATGAAGTCATCGCTGACGCAATGACTGCATCCCAGCGACGCCCCGTACGACCAGAAGTTGTTCATGTCATCCGTCTAAAGCCATATTATGAGCGCAAAAGGACGCTGCGTTTCCACACTGTGTTTATTTTCACACGAGCTGTTTTTTATGTTAATAGTCGCCTTATTCGTTTTTATGCATCGATCGGGTCGATGCTTTTTTGAGAGGGGAGACATGCCGCGAATCTTTGCCATGTTTGTTCATTCTTCAAAGCTGCCGTCACGCCGCTTTACTCCTTTGTTTGCGATGCAAGACGCAACCCGATTTATCTCGATTGATCGCATGCAGGCAGAGCAGATTCTACGTTGCTCCAGAATTTCTAGTAACGTTGCACGCTTTATCTCGAAAGTTCGCTATCAGCTTTAAATTGAGCACGGCTGACAGCAGCGGGGATTCTGTTCGACGACCGCCGAGCACGCTTGTCGCTTCGCCGAGTGATTCAGTCCATTGAGGACGCAAGTCAGCCCAATAAACAGTTTTCTTTTAGAAGATCTTTTGTCCGTCTTCATTGCTCCTTCGACTGCCGTCACCACTACGTGACAATATGCACTTTGCGGTGGCTTGCGTATAATGAGGGGCGCCTTGCCTGTCATCGAAACGCCAGATATTTACGGTTTTACGTCAGAAAGGTCGGGGTTGCGGCACGTTTTGCTGCGGGTACGCTGATCTCGTTTTAAAATGCACCACCATTTCCTCTCGCGCTCGCCGTCTCCGTGAAGCCATATGCCTCCCACGCGCTTCGCTGCTACCTCTTTCCGTATTCGAAACGAAAGACTCGGCATAGATGAGTTCTGTGAACTCTGACTGCTTTTTAAAAAGTTCGTGTGGCGGAAGACGTTCAAGAACCATACGAATTCGAAACCACGCGGGTGCAATGTGCCGACTCGCGCAGGATTTCAGTATCGCAAGAGGCCCCCTTTAAGCTTGAACTTTGTTTTATTTGATCAAGTTTACGATCTCTCCTGCAGTTTGAAGTAATAAGGTTCCACTGTACATATTAATGCCGGCTTGAGTATTGGCAGCGAGTGCGAATGAGGTTCGAAAAATCGAGCAGTCAGTTGCGGTGCGTCTGAAATTTCAGGCGCTCTTATACATTGGCTCTATGGGCCATGTCACGGTGCCGCGAAAAAGTCCAAATAATCAAGCATGTCCGAAAATTCAGGCAAGCGAATTTTCGGTCGTCGACTAGATTACTATTAGTTCAAGGTAGAATTTAGACCTTGAAACTTTTTAGGCAGGAACTTTATAGTGAATTGATCCCGAAAATAAAATTTTCGCAAAATCGAAATTTTTGCATTTTTTTACTATTTCAAGACCCGCATTTCCCCCTAAATGCACCCGAGGAGGAGCATCGTGCTCTGAACGTTGCACGTATGTGGGAGGTCAGAGCCACAAACGTGCAGCAGGTCAAACAGAGGACGACCACTATCATAACTACTCGCAAATGCACTGCATAATAAGATGCTCAAGTCTATACCAACACATTCCTCACACCAAAAAGCACTCGTAACCCTCCCAAAACCAGGAACATGACCATAACGCACTCATGCGTTATGATAAGCAAATGCAGCAATTGCAAAAGCACAACATATCATTTGCATTACCAGGGGCTAATCAACATATAATTTTTTTTTTTTTGCACCAAGGGCAAGAACATAAAAGCACACAAGTATTTGCTGTCCACTAAAGCTGGTTCTTTTCCTGGTTTTGTGCTGCAAAAATGGATCTCATTTTGCAATTTACGATAACAGTATACCGTATTTACTCGAATGTAAAGCAAATGCGAATGTAACGCGAGGTGTTTTTTTACATGCTGCCCAGCGGGAAAAAATAAAACCACGGATGTAACGTGAGGCTTAAGGACGCAAAACAAAGTACCTTTAGTAGGGATCGTGGCCAACATGTTTATTCATCCTGCTCGCTTTCGGAGGCAGAGTTCTCGGAAACGGAGTCCTCCTTTTCGCTATCGAAGTGTCCCTGTCACTTCTGCCATATCAATGTTGTTCGCCGCAGAGAGAATCCATTCCTCTTCATGAAGTTTTGGGCCCACCCACGAGATGCTCTGAACTTCCAATCTCTTGAGCAATGTCTCTAACTTTCCAACAGATCAGCTCAACACTGACCCCCATAAGACGAGTTGTGCTGCTCGATAGTGAAGTCTGCCACTTTTTCTCCAGCTCGATGTGATGGCCGTGGCAAAGCCCGCAATCCCGCGAAACCCTTTGCGGTCGGGCTCACATTTAAAATAAAGCCCCTCCCACTGCAGCCGCCATCCGCGTATGGTTGACTTGTTGAGGTCAAGTCTTCGAGCTGCCGCATAATTCCCGACCTCTTCAGCTAACAGGATCCCTTTTCTCTTAAAACAAGCATCGTACTGAGCACGATGCGTTGCCATCGTGTGCACTGAATCAATACACCGCGAGCGACGCCACAAGAACACGACGCGACGACGCGCTGAGCGGGAGGTTGCAACGAACGCTAAAAAATGACTGAAAACAATGCTTTGACTTTGAATGGATGAGGATTTGGCTTCCGCAGTACCCACGTTGCCAGCATAAGATCGCAAAACTGCGGAAACCGAAACCAAGCTGACTGCTTTGAAATGGCTGCAACGCGGCACTGCTTTAGGTACAGTGCACCGTACTTAAGACCAATCAAAGTGCGGTATTTGATTATAACGCGAGGGTAGACTTTCAGGGAAAAAAATCCGGAAAAAACTCGCGTTACATTAGAGTAAATACGGTATGTGTTTGAATATATTAAATGCAATTCGTACCAAACTGTTATATACATCAGCTTAGCAACTAATTCGACACAAGGCTGCAGTGAAGCTCCGCCAAAATTCAGGACTGCCGCACAAAATTCCTCCGTGACAAAAAAGTATTCCATCGTTAAAACTCTTCTTGTTACCTAAACAAGAAGCTAATCACAAGAAAAAAATGATAAGCTCTAGAATTTTGATACCTGGCTTGTTTAATAAAGCCAAGCATTAAAAACTTGGTTTTCTTTACTGTTGTGATTGGCTAGCATAGTAATATAGGAAGCCGCAGACCGTGGCCCAGTGTTAACGACTTCTGTTTTTTTAGGCTGCATCCTTCTATAGATAAAACCTGAGTGACGACTGTTTTTATTTCAGTATTTTTATGCTGTGCACAGTCAGGCATCACAATAACGAATGGCTTAGATAACAAAACTCTTGCTGCAATGAAATTGTTACCACTGGCAACTGTCCATAAGCTTCAATGCATGTCATGTATCTTGGCAACAAAACTACTTAAGCTTGCTGCCATCTTGCATCAGCATAACTTTTCTGAAGCAGCAATCTGCAAGCTTTCGCCTTGAGCCAGCCTCACCCAGTACTTAAGAAACAGCCAAACAAAGCCCCACCTAACAAACTGCACCTAAAGCATTTTTAATGGGATGGCAAGGAAAAACAAAAAGCAACGTGAAACACGCATAAGCTTAGACACATATGCAGATATAGCAAATGCTAAAACTGCTGACACCAACCCTAGTTTAAATTTATTCGAGGTCAATCAGGCCTGAATCACTCCTTTACTGCTTACTATAAAAAGGAAATCTGGAGGCCTAATCTGCTGTTTTCTTTGACCATCTTATGAAAAGCACGAGGCTCAACAGAAGTACCAAACCCACCAGTTGGCAAAACAATGATTCTTCAAATTGTTTCTCATGTGGGTTGGGTTTTACACCACAGACCTTTTCCTCTAGACTTCACAAGCGGTGTGCGAATATTCGAAATTTGTAATACGAATCGAATATGTCTAAGTTCATATTTGATTTGAGAATTTCCGAATATTCGCCAGTGATCATATACTCACTGGCTTTCAGCGATGCGACCGTGGCAAAACCACAATATGTGGGCTAACTACCAGAAGATCGAAGATTTCGCTTTCTGCTATATTGTTTATCACGTGGGCCAATCATAATCAGATGCTGCTAGGCTTGGCCTTCGGGCAAAATTCCACACGTAGGCTTTCCCATATATCATAGGGACGGCTGAGTCGTGAAAATGTGCGCGGTTTTTTGTTTATCCTCTTATAAAGTGTTATGCACTTAGTACGAACAATCATAGCACTCACCCTGCCACCTTCACAACTCTTCAAGCTTGAGCCCTGCCATCTCATTTTGGTCATCTGACGAAGCACTACATTAAAAACTTGAGAAACGCGACCGGCAGTAGTCAAATGCTTCAGAGCCAATGAGAAACTATGCGTGAATGGTGTCGGCTCTTCCGTCGGCTACCGACACTCCCTGGCACCGCTGCCACTTCGAGTGGGGGTACCACCTCGATTGGAACAGCGGCCCTTCCATCAACTATCAACGTTCCCTTGAATGCCGAACGCGTATTTGAAAGTAAAAAGAAAACTTGTTGGATGCGTGAGCTTCCGTCAGAACGCGATTGCGTTATCGGGATGCCGCCGCTTATAAGCAACCGCAGTCAGCAGCCACATGTGGGGAGCGTAGGCTGCCAGTTTGCTGTTTATTGATAGCTACTAATGGCTGCCGCCCGCGCACGGAGTGGGGATGCCAGTTCTGTGCATTGACATAGCAACTGCTCAAGGCCAGCACCAAGAGCAATGCGACGGAGCCGCGCAGCAAAAATGCAACCACGCTGTAGCATGCCTGGTATCATGTTTGTCCCGCCTTTACTTATAGTGCGATGTTTTCGTTTCGATTGTAAGTCGACCACCCCCACTTCGGATTTTCAAATTTTGAAATATAACTCGACTTACAATTGTGTAAATACGGTATGCACTGAATGCACTAGTAAGGATGTACACAACTGGTGTACAACATGGCTAAGCAATGATGCATGCTCAATATCATGCAAGGCCTGGTAATCAAGTAGGGCAAAACAATGCCTCCTCTCGCATTCCCTCCACCAAAACCTACTCCCACACATATCATTATAGTCGTGTCTCACCTGCGACATTTTCGTATGTTTGATGTTGCCTGCATGTACTGCTTGTAAAGTGATCTGGCCCGAGTTTTTGCCCTTCTAAAAGTAAGGAGAGAGAATGAATGCACTTATGCTTGCAAGCTACGTCAGAAAAGGGATTTCAGTTTCTTGCATACAAAGCCAAAACAATGCAAATGAACTACAGTAACACATTCAGAAAATAAACAATAAAAAGCTAAACATTGTAAATGAAAACTAACTCAACTCTGTTTCAGGGCTCAGCAAGCATTTTTCTTAAAATTAATGATGATGGTATGAAGCACACATCTGATGCTCCTTTCGAACTGTGTGTGAAACGAATATTAAAGCGAAAAAGTTTCTCTACGCTTCTTTCAAACTGCATGTCAAAAAAATCTTAAAATGAAAGAAAAAGACAGAACAGAAGCACATACAAGCAGGATTCGAGCCCACTCCCTTGTGAAGAGGTTCTGCCACAATGCCACAGGACCACTGTTCCGCATAGTTGTAAACTGACGTGATGATACCTACTAACAGTTGTGCAGCAAGCCCTGTTCGAACAGGTTTTTTTTTTTTTTAGTCATTTAATGCCCTATCTGGAGCACATTTTGTTTGCACAGGTCTTGCATCTCTTACTTGCTTTCTGCGTGACAATGCATTAGAAGCAGTTTTACACTTGCAAGAACAACCTGATAAGCCATTCCTATTATGCCTTTCAGGGCAGTGGAAACTATGCCGATACATTATTTAAATGTGCCTTTTGCACACCCCTAATCCATAACCCAGGTTTATAAAAAAACATTTACTCGCACATTTTACACTCCCTGCTATGCCAGACTATCGCATGTGCACAGGTGCGCACAAGGCAGGCTTGGGAAGATCAACCAGGCCGCGTCGTGTGCGGCTGCAAAAGGTGTGAGTGGCAAGGGGACGCCGCCACACCATTCACGCAGCTCTAAGATGATGCAACTGCCAAGGCCAAGCCAAAACAAAGTTATAACTGATGCATGCGAGGGGCGAGCACGACTGGTTTTTTAGGGAGAGAGTGCGAGACTAGGGCGGACTATCGTGCCACGATCACCTTGATAACAACCCCAACCCTACTAAAACACACCAACACACAATAGGAAACAAATCAGCACCAGCTAAATAGCCATGAAGGAGATAACAATATAACGGAAGGAAATAACAGCAGCAACGACCGCAACGCCACATATCCTTCCCTAAGGAATTCAAAGAACATAACGCGCAATATACAGTACATAGCTACATATAAGTCAACCTTTTTTTTTTTTTTTAGAAAAACAGCCATTCGAAATTGGGGAGTTGACGTATATGTGGCGCCGACCTATATGCAGGGTCTAACAGTTTTGCCTGAGCCGTGGGTAGTACGCGTTCTGTACCGATGCCCATTCCCTGCAGGATACAAGGAGCTCCATGTGTAAAAAAAAAAAACAACTAATTTGAAATGTGCGCCATTTACTTGGCTTCCTCGCGCCTTCCCAGACAAACGGTTCTGAAACCGCACTAGAATCAGAAATTACCAAACTGTTTGCTGTTTGGTTTGCTGCTAGTCAGCTAGGCCGCATGCAAGAGCACTGTTTCAACGCCTTATATCTCCATTTGACCTTGACTGCAAGTTTTGCAATTGTATCGTAGTGTGTTTGTTTTGAGCTGCGCACGCGCCATCATGCCATCCCATGGGGAGCTACATAACGTGGGGCAGGGCAGGATACATGTGCAGACTTATATTTGGAGTTAACATTTTTTTTTTTTTACCAGCGAGGGAGGCGAATTGGGGGGGGGGGGGAGGGGGTGCAATATGGGGCACATACAGTTACAGTTGAATGTAACAAACCTACACATAGTGAATTCCTCAATATTACGAAGTTTATCAATTCCTCAACCCCCTCCCCCCATTGAAGCGCATATACGAGACCTCCATGTAACAAAGGTGCTGCGTAGGATAACCTTGATATAACGAACTCGACACACAGACTATCTCTGTCAGCTTGTACTGAATTACGAAAGTTGGCAGAAACGTTTCACAATGATAAAGCACGAACTGACAGGAGAGGAATATATACGATCGCAACAAGCGACCGAGGTTGACATAACACATCATGCTCCGGCGGCGGCGGCGCTTCTCCACTGCTTTCGCTTTTGGAACGTCATACCATGTGGCACTAAACAATTCATGCTCAAAAGCAGCAAAAACTAATAGCACATTGCAAAAAAGACACAGCATGAGCAGTGCGCGTCCATCACCGCCGGGCAGTTAGTTGCTCATGTGATACCAGTGCTGACAGCTTTTAGGCGTCGGGAGCGGGGACGATGGAACACGCTGGCGACGCAAGGAGAGAAGTGACCTAGAGAGGAAAAGAAGCGAGTCTTCGTGGCTGGTCTACCAGCGGCAGTGCGACCATGCGCGCTTTTCCACTACCCTGGCTGTGGTGCTCCTGCCTCCCCCCCTTTCCACACCTTACTCGTAGAGGTGCTGCGAGAACCATGGCAGCGGTGGTAGCGGCTACTGCCGCAGTCACGCTATCAGCGCGATTGCGAAACATTTTTTCGTGTTAATGACTACGAGTAATGGGGCTTTTTGTAAACATTTTCAAGGTGATTTCATCTACATTTATTTTTATTTTGGTTTCCCTTTTGCACTGTCCTTTCGAGTCTTTATCGCAAAAACTGCATATAACGAAAACCTGGATGTAATGAAAAATCCTAGTTTTTCAATTTCATTACATGCATGTTTAACCGCATTACTACAGTAAAACCCTGCAATAACAAAACCGCCGGGGAAGGAGAACTTTTTCATTACTGCGAGAATTTCACTGTCGCAAAAATGGACTAAATAAGCACACCCATTACTTTCCAGAAACAAAATTTAATGAAAAAAGTCGCTTATTTTGCTCTGCTTCACATTGCTGTGTAGGAGCTTCCCGATTCGGGCTTCCCAGGCTGATAAGCTATGCATAGCTTCGTCGTCGTCGTGGTCACCGAGGAAAGTCCGGACAACATCAAAAGCGTCAAGCACATCACACGAGCTTACTTGCTTAACTTGTGCTTGGTTTTCGCCATCCTCGTCGTCACTCTCCTCATTTCATTTGCACACAATGTTGATAATAGCGCCACCGTTGAATTCCTCGTGCACGATCAAGTCGGCATATGCGCAAAAGAAGTCAACCAGTTCAACAGCGTCTGGCACCATTGCACCGACACAGTGAAGCGCGTCCCATGCTTCAGTTAGTGGCTGCAGATCGTCACCGCTTGCAGGAACACTCGCTTCTGGTTCTGCCAAGGCGTGCTGGCCAGCCATGAAACTGGCGTGCCTGAAGCAATTCTGGACAAGGGTGGCCGAAGTAGCAATCCACGCCCCGGAAAGCATCTCCATGCGCTATGAAAAGATCAATTTCAGTCAATCGCTTCATTTCGATGTTTAACAACATCCGCCGGATGAGTCTTCCCTGGTACGCAGACTTGACACTCTTAATAACCCCTTGGTCAAGAGGTTGAATAACAGATGTGCAGTTCGGAGGAAAAAAAATCAAGCGGACGCTCGTCAGGACAATGTCTTCAATGTGGTGGGCACTGCAGTTTTCCAAAAAAAGGCAGCCAGATCTGCCCTGCTTCTGCATATCCGCATCAAAGGCTACCAGCCAGCTGGAGAATATTGCGCGCGTCATCAAAGCTTTCCGGTTAGCAGTGTACTCAACCGGAAGCCTTCGGCTACCTTTAAAGCACCGTGGTGTCTTGCTCCGGCCAATCACGAGGAGGGGGTGCTTGTTAGATACGTCCATGTTTGAGCACAAAAGAATGGTCACGCGCTTTCTGCTCAGCTTGCAACCATGGCATTTTTGTCCCTTCACGTCGAGCGTTTTCGATGGCAACATTTCATAAAAAAAATCCAGTTTTGTCCGTATTATAAATCAGAGGGCTCGTATTCGTCCATTATGAATTCGTAACTTTCCTGCATCCAGGACGATGCTGCTTCAGCGTCGACGCTCGCAGACTGCCCCGACAACACCCTGGCGACGATGCAGTGCGGTGCTTTAAATTGGCTTAGCTAATTCGGCGCTCGCCTTAAAGTTGTTGTGCCCCAGAATGCACGCGAAGTCAATCACCTTCTGCTGCAGAAGGCTTCCAGACAAAGGCATCTTGTTCACTCTCTTGTCGAGGAACCACTGGAATACGGCTTTGTCGATGACTTTATAGACCGGCGTTGCCACCGTCTTGTTCTGAGCGCGCGCCGTATTGAAGTGCCGCCATGATGCTGTTCTTAAATTTCAGAATCATAGAAAGCAAGCTGCACGAGATACTGAATTCCTCTGCAATGTCCGACTTATTTCTGCCTTTTGCAGCTTCAATGATGATTGCAGACTTTTCCTGCAGCGTCAAAAACTTGCACTTTTTAACAGGAGGTGGCATATTTCCGACAGGTCAAAAAAAAAACACTGGACACAAGAGTCACGGGCGAATTCGGCATGCACGAGGCGGACGGTGAGATAGCGTGGTCGGCGTGCACGAGGCGTGGTAGTGAAAAGAAAGAAGGGTTCGTTGTTCTGCCTAGGTGCTTCCCCGGTTGGCCGGCGGTGTCACGTGAAACGTCACGTGTGTGCATAGTTGCCAACAGATGGGCTAGCAAAAAGCCACTTTCAGAGAACAAAAAAAAAAATCCTGTTGCTATCGTCATCATTGCCGAACCGACAGAAAGTAAACAGCAATGGCTGCGCCAGTGCTTGCTGGCAGAAATGCACAGCCCCAACTTGTCAGATGAGAGTGTTGCCGCAGTTTTGCCACTTCTCTGTTCCCAACTGGCTGATGTGCAGAAAAAATGTTGCAGATCACTACCTAAAACTTTTGTTAATGTGGGACTCCTTTTTAAAAACTCTTTGCTGCTGAGAGGGGGCAAATGCATCACTCTATGAAAGTTAGCCAGGGGTGCCAGAATTTTTCGTTGCCGCAAGAATTTCGTTCTTGAGGGCTTTCGTTATTGAGGGGTTCAACTATACCGTATAAGCGCATGTAAGGGCCGCACTTTTTTTCCCAGATTTGAGGGCCAATTTTCGGGGTGCAGCCCGTACACACAATTTGCGAAAAAAAAAAAAAAATTTTAAGTAGAAACACACCAATCAGGAAGTCAGCAGCATTTATTCTACGTTCAGTCACCACTCGCGATGTATTCCAACCCGGAGATGGTGCTGTGCTCCGGTGCACACTCATCCCACAAAAGGCCGCGCCGCATGTCCACTGTCAACGCGTAGCCGTAGTTTCGCACTTCCATCACTTAGCAGACCAGCTCTTCTTCCAGTTGGGAAACTTGCATGGCTTGCCTCGGAAAGCGCTCTTTTTGCAGCTTGTGTTCCCCAATGCATCCTTTTGGTTTTACCATCGTCAGACGCACTTCTCGGCCACGTCGAATATCCTGCCCGCCGCGCACTTGCCATGTTCGACAGCAAACTCCCAGCCGTGTACCAATTAAGGTGCTTGCCCATTGTGCTAAACCTACTAAAACTGCAATGCTCGGCGGCAGCGCGCGAAAGCCACAACTACAATGAACCACAACTCTCGTGGCTTTGACAGCCACAAAACGCTGGAGGTGGTGATACTGATGCCAATATGGATAGCGGGAGCTGGCGGCGGAGGAAAAAGTTGACGATGATCATGAGCCGCGGCTTTTAGCATCATCCATGAGCAGCACCTGGAAGCTCCTGTGCACATGCGTCGCCTCCGCGATCAATCGCGCAGTTGCTCGCAGCCGGAGCCAATCGCGGAGGCCACGGCGCGGTGCGTGCATTTTCGAAGGCTATTCCCACGTGGGTCCTGTGGAAAGTTTGGGTGCGGCCCTTACTGGGATATTATTTTTTGCTAATATTTCCTTCTGGAAAACAGGGTGCGGCCCATACACGGGTGCGGCCCTTACAGGTGTTTATAAGGTATTCCTTTGGAATTTGTTTTGAACCAAGAAACCACTATTCACGCATGCCTAGGTACAGTAGGGCCTGACATCGGACAGATAAGGCTTTACATTATTGCACAGTTGTTTCAGCATTCAAAAAAGAATGCAAGCTAGCATTCACTATTACTGTCAGTAGACTGCGTGGCAAAAGAAAGGAGTGCATTCGTAACACAAGGGGAAAAAAAATTTCACTTCTTGACAGCCGAAGTAGGGGCCCTTATATGTGATGTGCGAAAAAATTTTTTTATAAAGTAAAAGCACACCAATCAGAGAATGAGTGGCATTTATTCTACATTCAATCATCACTTGGAGTCTTCCGACTCCAAGCAAGTAGTGTGCTCTGGTGCACGCTCATTCCACAAGAAGTCGCGCAGCATGTCTGCTGGCAACGCGTAGCTGGTGTTCCGCACTTCCATCACATAGCAGAGCAGCTCTTCTTCCAGTTCGGGAAACTTGCATGGCTTTCCTTGGAAAGAGCGCTTTTTGCAGCTTGTGTTCCTCAATGCATCCTTTTGGTTGCACCTTCGTTGGACGCACTTCTCAGCCAAGTCGAATTAACTGCCCACCGCACGCTTGACATGTTCCAAGAGCAAACTCCTAGCCATGTAGCTATTAAGGTGCTTGGCCATTGTGCTAAAATTTCAACGCTCGGTGGCAGCACACAAGAGCTACTACTATAGTGAACTACCACACTACCACAACTCCCGTGCCTTCGACAGCCACAAAAAGCTGGAGCTTGTGATATACTAATGCCGATATGAATACTGGGAGCTCGCGGCAAAGGAAAAACTTAACGATGATGATGCCCCGCAGCCTCTCGCACTATCTGTGGGCGGTACCTGGAAGCTCCTGTGCACGTGCGTGGCCTCTGCGATCAAGCACACCATTGCTTGCTACCAGAGCTGATCACATAGGCAACAATGCTTGCATTTTGAAGGCTATTCCCACCTGGGTCCTGAAAAGTTTGGGTGTGACACTTACAGGGATCTTTTTTTTTTTAATGTTTCCTTGGGGAAAACAGGGTGCGGTCCATACACGGGCGCGGCGATTACAGGTATTTATAGGGTATGCAGTAAGCCAGTAAGCCCTGCATGATGGTGCCCATCCATAGAGCTCCTTGTGCCAAAAAAAGAAATCATCAATTCATATATAAAATTGGTTCCACTAATAAAAGTTCGCACTGTGTGCTTATTTACCTAGCTCACTTGCACTGGCGGTCGCTTTCTAGGATATGGGAAAAACGAGCACAACAGCAAATTTCCGGTTTTTCTGCAAACCTCCAGAGTGCGTTTTGAGCCAGGTTCCTAAGCTACAAGACTGCTGGCAGTTTGGTTTGCCGCGTAGTGAGCCGGGCCACAAGCAAGTGGAAGGCATGAAAGTTACATCGTTTTATTGCTTTCGATTGGCACTTTGCTCCAACTCCTGGTCTTTATTGCAACTGTGCAGCTGTTGCTTTTAGCAGCCGCGCATGCAGCTGCTGTGCCTTCCGACAGGACTGAACCACCTACCCATAGAAGTGAACCGAAACCCCACAAAGCAAGTGTTCCAAAAACATTCACTTGAGACGAATACTTAAAGGTTTTGAATACCAAATATTCGGAACAAATATCAAATATTAGACACTTTACTATTAAACCAAACATTCAAAATTATAAAACATGAGCAAATCCAAAACCCTTCACTTTTAAGGGTTCTTCAAAGTTTATCCTCATCTCGGACAGTAACAATATATAGGTCAAACACATGACATGGTAGCGCGCATGTGACCGCAATGACCTAACACTGAGTGCTGTCAGAGAGAGGGAATGGGTTTTGCGCAGTTGCTTGTTGCAGCGAAAGACGCAGCGCACTCACAGACACACATGCATAGGCAACTGCCGCACAGCTGAAGTACTACCAGCTCTCCTACTCATGCCTCAGAACAGCACCACTACTAGAGAGAATGTGTGGCAAGTCTTCCCAGCTCTGCACCGCTGTCAGGACTATACTGACACCACCTTCACAGCATGCATACTCACAGACGCACATATGCCAGACAGCCCGTGGGTGCCCTTGCTTTCCTCAACATAAGCATAGCATCACGTTTTACACTCACCACCCCTCAGCGTGTTTTCCCTCCGTTACTCCACCCTCCCTTCTCCTTTTCACTTCATCTCCTATCTATAAATAATCTACAATGACCATGACCCGGGAGACCATTCAGTAACAGCAGTCACTGTAAACTCAATCCAGCAAAAAAAAAAAAAAAGCATTTGCACTAATTATGCGAGCTTTGGAGACAGCAGTATGATGTTCCCACCTGAGTTCCGCAGGTGCTGCTCCTCCTCCCCCGGCGACACCATTGGGATGTGGGTGTGCATCACCTTGTCCTACACCGCTACCACCACTACTACTGCCACTGCTATTCCGTGGAACAAAGAAGGTGTTGAACCAGAACTGGAACACCTTCTCCTACATGAGAAGGGAGCAAGAGAAGGAAAAGAAACAAATTAGCTATGCTCACATGTGCAAAAAAAAATGCACTTGGTACTGACTACAGACAAACCTTGTTATAGCGAACAGGTAAAAAAAAAAATGAAAAATAGTTCGATACAGCCGAAATATGTAATACAGTAGAACCTCTCTTTAGTAAAGTGACCCGGACCAGCAAAAAATCTCTACTATATCAGGGTCTTTACTATATTAGTTGTTGGTGATGGCATGGCTCTGAGGATGCTCTCTCAGGTATTAATTGGCTACTTACTAAGCACAGTGCTGGTTTATAAAAGAAACACTCCCAAATAACTTCCACCCTGTTCCTATTGTCCCTTTATGCGATAATTAATTATTTTCAGCTATCACATCACATATTATCATGTTTTCGATTTTGTTTACATCTTGTGGAAGTATCGCATTTGCACAGATACAATGTGGCTACGAATAAAACGAGTTTGATTTCAAGAAAAAACCAAAGCTTTGCATGAACACGGCGACATTTTCGTCAGCCTCAGCATCATTTAAGAGGCAATAGTTAAGAAACGCGCACAACACAGTTTAGACGCGGCGGTACCGCTCACTCAGTGCTTCCGTTTCTTGCTGCAGCTTCCTTGTGCTTCATGCTGCCGTGCTGCGAACGTTAGCTGTTTTCTTCCCTTTTTACTGTCTTTCATTTCTCAGCGACCCAAGTCGCCTTCTTTCTGCGTACATAGCTAGCTTTACTTTTTCTTCCATGCGTGCCACGCGCTTTGGCTCACAGCCCCAAGGACTTCCAGAAGTTGGCTTCTCCTCACAAGTTTAGAGTGCTGTGGTGAAGTTATCTCAAAGAGCACTATTTTACCATATAAAAGCGTATTAGGGCCACTTTTTTTTGTAGCGAGAGCTACACTGGGCTACCAGTCGAGCATTTCGCGGTACATGGAAGAGGCCAGTTGTGCGTATGCGCCGTTACCCCGGCTACCGAAGAGGAGCAAAGTGCGGCGTGCGCTTCGCCGTCGCCGTGACCGCACGCGCCTGCTCCATCGTCGAAGTCTAGCGTGGCATCACGCGGATGAACAGTAGTGCGCATGCGCCGATACCATGGTAACCAGAGAGACCCCACAGCTGCGCTGTGTTCTTCGTCGCCGCCTTGCCACACGGCGCTCTATCACCTGAAACCCGTGTCGCATGCGCAGGATTGCGTATAAAAGGCGGAGATGTAGTGGGCGTCTATATCACGTTTGACATGCATGCAGAGGAGAGTCCAGCCGCTGCTAAACGGCAGTATAGACAAGAGAAGATAACTCTCCCGATCCTGAGGTTGTCGCCTGGCAGTTGGCTTGAACCAAATAAGAACGCTGGAGTCTGTGTGTACGTGAAACAAGGTATCACCACTGTCAGACATCTCCCTTCGATCGCGGAGAATAATGGTGAAGGCTGCTGTGTTCGGCTTCTGGAAAGCGGCATTATCATCCAAGGAGTCTACATAGCACTGGGAACATCTGTCAAGCAGACGATTGATGTGGTTGCCACGTGTATACCAGCCTACGGCACGGTTTCACAGTTGTGTGTGACTTTGGGTGATTTCAACAGGAAACAGGACTCTCTTAGTGTATGAAAGAAAAGTTTGACTTTAAAATAGCTTCGGACCCTCACGTCCAGACTACACACTGGAGAACTACTACAGTGCTTGTACACTAAAGAGGCTCTACCTAATTGAATACTGTATCGAAAAAAATGAGACCGCTGCATGCTACTTCACTAATATTCGGGCCGTCTTCGCCTCTGTCAAGCAAAATGAATAAAAGATGTGTATACCCAATGTCTCTCATTGCTAAACATACAGTGACCACAACAAGCTCAACCAGGGATACGTATACCTCTCGCTACATGTATCCTGGCATAGCCGAGCTAAGCCACTGCCAATTTTTTTTCCAGATTTGAGGGTCAATATTCGGGATGCGGCCCATACATGCGATTTTCGAAAAAAAAATTTTTTGAAGTACAAACACACCAATCAAGAAATTAGCGGCATTAATTCTACGTTCAATGACCACTCGCGGTGTATTCCGACTCCGAGCTGGTGTTGTGCTTTTTAAGTTCTAGCCACCCTAGCTGTGCTCTCTGGTTGCTCTGGTGCACACTCATCCCACAAGAAGCCGCGCAGCACGCCCGCTGTCAATGCGTAGCCGTTGAGCAGCTCTTCTTCCAGTTCGGGAAATTTGCACGGCTTGCCTCGAAAAGCGCGCTTTTTGCAGCTTGTGTTCCTCAATGCATCCTTTTGTTCACACCATCGTCGGATGCACTTCTCGGCTACGTCAAATTTCCTGCCCGCCGCATGCTTGCCGTGTTCGACAGCAAACTCCCAGCCATGTAGCTATTAAGGTGCTTGCCTGTCATGCTAAAACTGCTAAAACTACAACGATCGGCAGCAGCAAGCGAGAGCTACAACTATGGTGAACCACAACTCCCGTGCCTTTGACAGCCACAAAAAGATGGAGCTAGTGATACTGACGTCGATATGGATAGCGGGAGCCGGCGGCGGAGGAAAAAGTTGACGATGATAATGAGCTGCGGCCTCTGGCGCCATCCGTGGACGGCACCTGGAAACTCCTGTGCGCATCGTCGCCTCCGCGATCAAGAGCGCCGTTGCTCGCAGCTTGAGCCGATCTCGGAGGCCACAGCTCGTGCATTTCGAAGGCTATACCCGTGTGGTTCATGGTTCGTGGTTCATTGGGGTTTAACGTCCCACAGCAACTCAGGCTATGAGGGACACCGTAGTGAAGGGCTCCGGAAATTTCGACCACCTGGGGTTCTTTTACGTGCACTGACATCGCACAGCACATGCGCCTCTAGAATTTCGCCTCCATCGAAATTCGACCGCCGCGGCCGGGATTGAACCCGCGTCTTTTGGGTCAGCAGCCGAGCACTCTAACCACTGGGCTACCGCGGCGGCTATATATACCCGCGTGGGTCGTGTAGAAAGTTTGGGTGCGGCCCTTACGGGGATATAATTTTTTTTCTAATATTTCCTTCTGGAAAACGAGGTGCGGCCCTTACACACATTTGTACGGTATCATCTTCAGTATCCATTTGCCCCTGAATGTTGGCCTGTGCACAGATTAAAGAAACACCCATTATATGCACTGCACAAACACATGCATCACAAAAAACAGTGACAAGATCACCAGTTCAAGCACTGATTGTGCTTTGAAAATGGATAGAAAATCTTTTTAACGCCACAGCACGGTGCCAGTGCCACTGCCAATCAAGTAGATACACAACAGAGTGAAAAACAGTACGCAATGGCCAGCACACATGGAGTAGGCCCCTACTGATTCAGCTAGTGCATCAGTTTCAAAGGTGGCAGAGTTTTGATTACACATGATTATGCTTCAAGCCATAACCACGATTCATGTCAACAAGGTTCCTCTGCATATTGCTGCTTTTCTAGTGAACTGCGAAAATAACGTTATGAACAAATGCAGCTGTGCAAGTGCCGGTCCGAACAGGTTGCTCTTAACACAAATGAAGAAATGAGAGAATAATTTAAGAAACTTGAGCATCACAGCGGCCTTTGTTCTTGCCTTCACGCAGATGCAACCACCATGGCCAGTGAAGGGGCCACGAGCATACCAGGTACCCTGGGTACCACAGCACCACAGAGCTTTAAGGCGGAACGGAGAGGTACACACCTTCTTCATCATTTTGGGCTTGTTGTAGACCTCAACCTTGATGTCGCCCTTGAGGGTTACTGTGCATTCTAGCGGGAAGCGGAGCGGTGTGGAATTTCCTTTGCGCCCCTCCTTCACAGGAGACATGTACAGCTGCTCCAAGCTGGTGGCACCGCTCTTCCACAGCACAAAAAACAGCGCTGGAATGACCACAGTAGTCTTTACACAGACACACAAAAGCCAGACATGCCTTAGCTCCCTCTTCCTAAAAAACTTTCTGGCTACACCACTGGACATGAATGACACTACAAACAGACCATCTGTGCTTCAGTGCTTCAATCTTCTGAGGCAAAATCCACACAAGGAGGCTGAATTCTTCTTTTGCAGACAATAGACTGCACATGCATCCCTCAACATGCTTCAAAAGCTGCCTGTCCATCCATGCACAGCATTAAGAGCAGTCTTCCTCAAACTATCCACAAGTTAAGGGGACATGGATCATAAAATGCATAAAAATACGTGATGAAGTCTGCTTTCTAGAAATCACATTTTCGGCATGTTTATGCATTCACCCTTCTTTGTTAAAAATATCAAGGTCCTACCCCATCTATAAATTTAAAAAAATCTAAATCTAAGTTTCAACCACCCGTAGAACTAAAAAAATGCAGGAGAATGGTGAGACACAGCCAAAGTTCGTGCCGCTCGATCTGCTCCTGCTCGTCCAATCGTTGTCATTTTGGTGTCGTTCGAAAATTCACTTTCTCCACTATGCTCCTCCTCCAAAAAGACACAGGTCAAGCAGTGCACACAGATCACCATCACACAGTTGCTCCTGTCATTGGAAGAGGGAATGGAGGAGAGTACCAGCGAGGCAACATGAGAGTGTTTTCTGGGGCAACGGTGGCAGGCAGACCAACAGTGGGAACATGCGGGAAGTAGGTGCCTCCGCGCCCGGTCTACGAGCGGCAGCGCTGCCATGCGTCTCTCCTCTAGCCTGGCTGGTTGCCTCAGACTCCCCAACATTCCCCACCCCACTCGTAGCAACATGCAATCAACATGCATTCATTTACAATGCACTAACTTTGTGCAATTTTTAAAGTGACACGAGAAGCAGAGAGACCATGGTTATTAACTGAAAATAGCTAACTTTAGCCTTGATAAATCATCACTGGAATGCTAGTTCAGCCTTGCTTGTGCTCCCGTCAGCCAAACAACCTCGATATGCCCAGTGTACAACACCCTTTAATGCTTGTTTATGGACATGATACACAAGAATGAGGGACATGACTCTCTACTTCATTTGTAAGGTACATCAAAATGTCGGGAAATCCTTTAATTTTTACCATTTCCTCAATTTGTCATCATCATCAGCCAGGGCAAAGGCCCTGCCTCTCCTATTAGCCCTGTTACTGTCGAATTCCCCAACAACTCTCAGCTCTTTGCGTTGGCAAAGAACCTGAAGTAATAAACATTGTTTGACACCAAATTGACAGTGAAAATGAGAGACTCAGCATGTGGCCCCCCAACCACAGCAATTGAATTTCCATATTCATACATCCTTGCCCAGCGGCAGCCACTGACAAACAGCAGGTTAACTTACAGCAGGTCCCTCCGTTGAAGGTAGGCACGGGCTCAAGAGACAGCGAATGCAGCTCCAGTGTCTCTGGGTTGTACTCCTCGTGCATGCTGACTAGCTTGGCATAGTACTCCACATACCGCCGTTGGCTAGGGATTGTCACCCCCTGCATAGTGTACACACAGGTAAGGACAGGTAAGCAACAAGACCAAGGTGACAGTTTGAATGTCAACAATCAAAAGAACACTTAATTTATGTTCCATATTTATGTGTGTGTTCCAATTTATGTTACTGCTCCATATTCACAAGTAATAAAGTATTTACTTAAGAGCAAGTAAACCAGTTAAGGGGGGACGCGGGTCTTGAAATCGCGAAAAATGGTCAAAAATGGCAATTTTCAAAAATTGCGATTTTGAAGTCTTTAATGTCCCAACTATGCCTCTACAAAATATTTTAGCTGAATTCCAACTCAAAGTATGAAAAAAACGGCAATTTAGAAACGTCGGTGAGCCGAAATTGAACGCCAAGCGCGAAGGTTTGCCCCATTTTCAAGCTGCCGTTGCTCCGCGCGACGCGAACCGATCGGCGCCATCTTGGTCTCGTTTGAAAGCTGGTTTCCCGCTCTCCAATTTGGCGCCTTACGGCAAGCTGTAGACCCTCGCACAGTGGAGCTATCAGCACCCGTTCGCAAGGGGGGAAAGCGTCGCGAGACGGCCGCCGATTGGGTAAAACGGGCGCTCCTCGAGGCGCAGCCCTCTGATTGGCCGTGACGCATGCTTTGCCCCCCGCGGCCGCGTTGTTCGGCTCCTTCCCGTCGTCTGCTTTCGCCTGCACGCCCGTCATTTTTCGCGCTCCTCTTTGTTTCCTAGTATTTTTCGTTCTGCCGTTTTCCTTATCGTTATTGTAGACATTTTGGCTATTGAATCGCTTCTTTTAGCCCCGAATTTCGTGCTTTTGTGTGTATTTGCCTGCCTGGTGTCTTTGTTCCGTGTGTCACGATGGCCCGAGACGCGCGCTTGAAAGCAAGCACGCGAAAAACAGTCGGCAAAAAGAGACGCGCATGGAATAAGTAGAGCGCTGCATCGTCGAGAACTGCAGCTTCGGTGATGCCGCAAGCTGCTGTACCCTCGGTGGATGCGGCTGGACTGAGCTCGCCAACAACAGCTTCGCCGGTGGACGCGGCTGAACAAACCCTGTTGACGCCAGCATCGCCGGTGGACGCGGCTGGACAATGCCGATCGCCGTCAACTTCGGCGTTACCGCAAGTCTCTGCAGTGCCGGTGGATGTGCCTGGACTAAGCCCGTGGAAAATATCGACTTTTGATACGCTGCAAGCCGCTTCGAATTCCGTGTCGTCGGAAGCGGCCGAGCCGGCTGACCTAAGCCTAACGTCGACTTCGGCGTTTGCGCACGCCGCTTCGTGCCGACGGACGCGGCTGAACCGAGCTCGCGTGCTCAACGCTTCGACAAGCACGCGCAGCGCGGACCTTGGCAGCGCGCCAAGCCGCTGCCGCCGCTGATAACGTCATTTGTTTTTTTTAATATATATATATTTTGAGGACAGCTCCGAGGGGGGGGGGGGGGGGGCGCTCGGCGAACTTGGCAGAGCGCCAAGACGTTGTGCGCTCTAAGCTGAAGCTTGAACATTTGAACATTCGCATTAGACACTCCTCACTGTCCTGTTTTTAACCTCGCAAGAAGCAGTTTCTCGCTTCAACCAAGGAATGGCAACAACCAGCAGAGCTGTTGCAGCACAGCTTGGTTACAGGCCTGGGAGCTGCCTCATTGGTAGGAGCCTTGAAAAAGATAAACAGAGGCTGTGCAGGTCTGATAAGGGTCACACCAATGCTGAAAAGGTGAAGAAGAGGATGGCCAAGAAGCACAAGCCTGACAGCACCCATGACTACTGCCCAGGACTTTTGTGAATGTGTGGCAGATTCAAAGAAAATAGCAAGTGATTTTCGGAGCTTTTTTTTTGTCAAGTGCCAATGCAATACAGAGGTTTTCATAATCTTTACATGAACAGATTTCTGTAAATTTGGTGTTATTGTGTTCAGCAATGACTGGGCGGCATGCTAAAGCATTAAATTTTTCCATATGATCAGTAAACAAAAATGGCAGAGTAAGCAAAACTTTGAATGCAATTTTCTCAGCTTTGCTTTTTCGATCAAATGCCTTTGCCTTACGGAACTTTTCATAATGTTTGCATCGACTGATTTTATTAAAGTAGGTATCATTTTTTTCAGCAACATCTCAGCTACATCCTAAAGCTTTCCAATTTTCATTAAACCCAATAGACTAGCAATTAGGTCAGATCTAAGCTAATTACTCCCACATTGTTTTTTTCTTTCCTACTTTGTTATTCATTCATGACCTATGTGGTGACTTTTTAAAAATTTCTTTAGCTTTAGGATGTGCAATGGGCCCTTAAGAATGACAGCATTACTTTAAAACTAGTTTTTTTAATTAAGAAACCACCATAATGGCCCGTAAGAAAAGACCTAAGTGGCATAAATTATTTTGCCATATCTTCATTTCTAGATGAGATATATAAAATCTGAATATATATTTGGGATTAGCATTCAAAGATATATCTGCATGCCAATTTTCAGGAAGATATGTTAAGAAATAAAAAAAAAGTTTTCAAGACCCTCATCCCCCCTTAACTTCAGCCATAGGTAGGTACTACTGTGTGACAGTAGCAGAAGCAATAGGGACCACATTCCAAGTTAATAACTATCACAAAAACCATCACTCCAATATTACTTCTGCTGGAAGCAGGCATAAGGGTGTTAATGTCTGAAAAATGGGAAACCCCCTTCAGTCTCGCAAAACCTTGGTGTGATACAGTATTAAAAAAATTATACAGTCAAGCCCTGCTACTACGAACACCACAACAGCGAAATTTCCCACAGAATGAAGTATTTCCGATTCCCCAACAGCGAACCATACAAGGTAATGCAATTATTCCCCCCCACAATGAACAATTTTTGCAGCAAGGTTCTGCGCCAACGAAATTTTTCCGAGTAAGTGACTTTTTTTTGTGCATCCACATATGCCATGTATCTCGTTAGGTCTCACCAAAAACTGCTGCCAAAGACAGTTTGTACTTTCAATAAGACAGCTGACATTCCCTGCGGAATAAAAATTATTGTACAGATATATGCGTAAAAAAGATGCGATGCAGAGCGACGCCTGTCTGCGACGGTTTTACCGACAACTCAGACTCTACGCTTGTGAACCGCGGTCATTGGTGCAAGGTGGCTTTAAACACGTCACATTTTATGTGAAAAGTGATGGCTACTTCCAAAGCACTTTTTCTGAAGCTTAATTGCAGAGCACGTTAGGCCTAGCGACAGCAAGCAAAAGGCACGCAACCATCCGCTCTCGTTTGGTGTGCCGGCAGGCGGCACGTCATTGCAAGAAGCCTGCCATCGGCTAGACTGCACTCCAGTCTCGGTTTTGCATCGCAGGCGAGCATTGTGGTAACGTTTTTATTTTATTTATTTTTTTTCCCCTGTCTGGTGCACGCGGACACTAACCTAGTACAGGCACTGCTTACGACAGTGGTTCTATGCAGAGACTCAACAACGACACTCTGCCAGTTTGTACCTCGCGTCGCAAAATATCTCCGAATCAGACCAACCACATTTCTAGCATGTCATCTCAAGCATCGATTTCGAGGTGCATGTGACCTCTCAACATGCAGTGACACGGGAGCATGCACGCCTAGTCCACGCCAAAATGCCTCCAGGCAGCGTGGTCTCAGTACAGGTTCTCGCAGGACGAAAACGGGGACGCTTTTAAAACAAGTGCGGGAAAAAAATATTAGATTTGACAGCAAACGTAGCGGGTGCATTTGTTACACGAATATGTCCATTGTCAGAGATTTCCGGAGTAGCAAGAAAATCACGCCATAGCGCCAATTTCATAATGGTGAAAGACCGAGGCTGGCAGATTTTTGAAAAATAAACATTGTTCATGAATTATCTGGTCCAATCTGTCAATATTCTGGCACGATTTCACAACAGCGAAGCTTTCACTATAAAGAAATTTTTTGCTGGTCCCATGAATTTAATTGAAGCGGAATTCCGGTGCCTGTGAAAGGAGGGCACAGTTATTGTGGCAGGGGTACGCTAGGGCCTTCAGCAACTGAAGGAGAGAGTGCTCTTTCTCCAGGCGTGCCAGCAAGCATGCTCGTGGCACGCTGAGTCGTACTGGTATCAATGTGATGCCAAGACCTACAAGCTAGGAGCACCGGTGAAGTTTCCTAGCAAAGCAGGCCGTAGTTGAGGTTGCTTATGAGAGACACTTCCAGCCTCATAAAGATGATAGGTACGTGCTAACCGAGACATTCACGATAAGGCACTAAATGGTAAGCAAGCATCAAATGCAAGAGGTTCAATGGAAGCCGAGTCGGGGATTTCATACAACTACGTCTTAAGTGCACCTGTAGCTTCAAAGAGGGCACCTTAACGAGGTTTTATGGTATCTACTACTCTCATACTCAACTGACCACTGATTTCAAACTAATACTTAATTCATTCTGATGCGTCTTAAACCTTACTTATTTTTTCACAGCTTAATTTCTAGAATGAACCGTTTCCTTTCATCGTAAAAGAAGCACTGCCCCTTTGAAAGGTCAATTTTCACTGCATTAGATGACTGGACAAAACTCATACGTCATCAGGGCAATGACTAAAATTTCACTGATTGTAAATTTAAGCCCACGGCCAATCTACAAAGAAAGTCAGTTTGTTTAGAGAAAAAGATTAAAAGGTAACATCTATGCACAATGGCAATAACTGCAAGGAACTAAGGAAGCTAAAGAAACTAGCTTTCAGGAAATTGGAACAGCACAGTACAGGATTTGTAATCATTGTTAAATGTGCACTAAAGAGGATTCTGAACTCATCTTTTTACCAAAGGAACTCGACCTGCACACTCCAAGCATTCATAGAAACTTCTAATTATTGTCCTGTGCGGCAGATTTCCCTACTAAATCAATTTAAACGTCCCGGCTCCCGCATTTCTTTTTAAATCACCTCCGAAAAGAGGAGGAGTCAGCCAACGTGTGGAGTGCCTTTCAGCCAGTCACGTGGCGGCTTGCCGCTCTGCCATTGGACTAGTGATACGTCAGGATCAGCGAAAGCAAAGAGTCCATGCGTATTTTTATTTCGGTGAGCCTAATTTGCGGCTATGTAGTCTGCAACAAATTCTTTATTGACGGAAACCTAAAAAACTAAATCGAAGCGAAAGCAAAGCCGCCACGCAACTAGCTGAAAAGAACTCCACGCGTTGGTTTACTCCTCCTACTCTCCGAGGTCAATTAAAAAAAAAAAAGACGTGAACTGGGACATTTAACTTGATTTAATAGGAAAATCGGCCACACAGGATAATAATTCACAGTTTCTAAGAATTATCGGAGCGTATAGATCGAGTTCCCGCTGTAAAAAAAACTTTCAGATTCCTCTTTAGTGCACCTTTAAGGGCCATGTGTTCCCTTTGAGACTAGACATTCACTTCACCACCTATCAAAAACAATGCAGCCAGACTACCTACAGTAGCCGACTGATTTTTCGGACTCCACTAATTCGAACCTGCCCAATATTTCGGACTTCACTGAGGAACCATCGCGCACCTCATAGGAATGTTTACATTTTCACGACCGATATTTCGGACTTTGTGGAGTCCAAAATTTTTATTTTTCGGACTAAAGTAGATGCCAAAAATACTGTTAAGATAGTTTTTCAAACGAAAGTTCGTAATTTCAACATATTATAGACGCGAGCGGGCATCGTTGTCACGAACAACCCGTTTTCAGCCACTGTGCAAGGCGCCATCTTGGATTTAAATGGAGTCAGCAGGCACTGACAGAGTGGATCAGATGGATTGGTGCGAATAGGCTTTGCTATTTGTTATTCATTGTTGCCATCGAAATGGCCTACAAATAGCATGCGATCGCGCTGAAAATGCCACAGAGTGAACGACGCCACCCATGGTGCGGGGCAGAGGTGCTAGCTTTGCTTGCGTCGTCCCGTGGGTTACCTCTCGGTCTTTGCGAGCGACGTTGCCCATGCGAACCGACTGTTCTTGCTTTGCGCAACGCGTGCATTCGTTCGCGGCATAATTTGCAGCCGCATTGCACCGTCCGGTATCGGGACACGAGGTGCTGCGGACATGACAAAAGCATGCCTATGGCTCAGGTAAGTAATATTAGCCCTTGCAAGCGGAACATGGATAGCGGCGAAATATGCAATTTTGAAAGCTAGTTTTTCTTATGTTTTTGAAGCTCACAGATTATTCAACCTCTTCAGACCATTTTCCAGGTTCCGCCAAGTCTGAAAAATCAGTCGACGACTGTAGCTCCCATTACAGTAGAATCTCAATGACGTGATCCCGGTTAATACGAATTTGTGAAATTGCCTGGCCAGAGTGCAGTGTATCATATAGGCAAAATATTAGATGTTCCGAACGCTCTCCTGAGCCACAACGGATGGTACGAACGCTATGCCCACATATCGCCATGACGTCGCGATTGCGAGTCAGCAGTATGCACTGCAAGCAGCGAGAGGCAGCGCGTGGCCTGCACATTGCAGACATCGTGATCATCAGCAGGGTATGTATCGCAAGTAGTGATCGATGGCTGCACGGCCGTCAGTAAATCCCGTAAACAAATCTGCGTGAATTCATTCCCTGTGCTTTTGTTTTGGATGACAAATTTCAGATGATATGAATATTTTTCATGATCCCACGAGATTCGTATCATCGATATGTTATCGTACCAGATGTGATATAAGCAACAAATCAAATGCGACAAGGAAACTGAAATAAAAACACAAACACAACTTATTAGCTCCTGCAAAGGAAGTATAAGCAAAGGTTGAATAAAACTTCTCAAGGACAGTCTGCCCTTTCGAAGTGAAAATAACATGTACTAGTACTGAGCTTCCCTCAGGGAAGAGCTCATTTTGCTCTCAGTGTTTCATGGTTCATGGTTCACAGGGGTTTAACGTCCCAAAGAGACCCAGGCTATGAGGAACGTCGTAGTGAAGGGCTCCAGAAATTTCAACCACACCTGGGGTTCTTTAACGACTATCCATGTTTCAGTTGTCTTGTCCGCATTCTATTTATTTCTAAATGTACAGAGCAAGTGCACATAACCCATTCAAAGAGGTGAATCTCTACAGCCCAGTGGCAAATGCACAGTCAACCAAGCTTTGAATGTTTAGAGAAATGCAAGACCAGCAGAAGCTACAATACAGCCCTGCTACCTTGAGGTCTGTCGTCCTGCGCTCGCTGTAATAGGACAGAGCGTCTCGTGCAGTGGTGAACATGCGGCAGTGCACCAGGTAGGAGCACACCATCACCCCTGTTCGGCCCTGCAAGTAGAGATGTAGTCAGCTCACAAACAGACCACCGGGTGCACAACTACGAGTGTGGTTGCTAGTAAAGCCAACCAAACTATGTCCATTAAACAATACCCAATCACCGCCATGCTACTAGTACTGCACGCTTCACAGTTCATTAAAGAGGCACGCATCATTATGTGGAATGTTAAATACGATTGCAAGGCCAAAAGCAGTCTGTCGACAAGCATACCAAAATGTACGCTGCTCCCAGAAAACACCACAAGAACCACAAAAATTAATACCATAAATGGTACCCCTATGCCATAGCCAAAACTATATAATTTTCCCAGACCGGTGCATGTGGCAGAAGGACTAAAATATTTACATATACATTTAGAAACCTGAAAAAGTTCTGCACATCTCCATAAAGTTGAGCGTGTGACGGAATCCCGTCTGGCCGGGAGCGTACATTTGAAAAAAAAATAAGAGACGCCGGCCAGTGAAAAAAGGTTCGTTCTTGACGTTTCGGCTTCCGCAGTTAGTGAACAAGGCTTCCGTGTGGAAGCCGAAACGTCAAGAACGAACCTTTTTTCACTGGCCGGCGTCTCTTATTTTTTCAAATGCACATCTCCATATAACACACTGCAAGCCTGGATACATATTTGCTGAAATGGCTCACCAGGCACCACCGCAATTCAGCCTCAATGACTGCTTTTTGTGTAATCGTGAATTGATGTTAGCATCATAACTACTGTCTGGTGTGTTTTCTCCTTCATAAGCCATGACAACCACAGTAAACGTGGTTTCAAATCACATTTTCTACTATCGCATTCTCGTTATGGTTTATGGTTATGGTTTATAGGGGTTTAACGTACCAAAGTGACTCAGGCTATGAGGGATGCCGTAGTGAAGGGCTCAGGAAATTTCGAACACTTGGGGTTCTTCAACGTACACTGACATCGCACAGTTCACGGACCTCTAGAATTTTGCCTCCATCGAAATCTGACCGTGGAGGCCGGGATCGAAACGGCGTCTTTCGGGTCAGCAGCCGAGCGCCATAGCACTGAGCCACCGTGGCAACTTCTACTGCATTCTCGGTCATCATGCAAATTCAAACGATGCTCAATTCAACTACCATAAAAACCGGAATATAGGTCGAACTTTTTTTCAAAAAAACCATGGCGAAAAGTCGACCCTTATCTTATATACCAGTCATTGGCAGAAAAACTACAGAAGTCTTGCAGCAATGGGCGGCTGAAGTCAACAGCCTTCATCACCATCGCCATCAGCAGCAGTGCGGCGTGGCGCCAATTTGCAATTCCGTTGTTTGGTTAAAGGCTGCTTTTTCACACTTTGTTTCCAAATGAGTGGAGGCCGGCGGCAATTCACCGTCGCCTTCAAGAAAAACGTGACTGAGTACGCGGAAGCTCACGACAACCTGGCAGCACAGCGCGAATTTGGAGTATCCAAAAAGAGCATTCAGTACTGGCGGAAGCAGGAGCTGCGTAATACAACTTGCAGCAACCAGAAGAAAACATAACTTCGTGGGCAGACCGCAGCGTATCCAGAATTGGAAGTAAAGATTGTGCTGCGTGCAAGATCGCTGCCTGCGACTACCGAATGCATCCGCGTGAAAACGGTAGAGATCGCGCATGCCTCTAGACTCACGAGGGCGCAATTCAAGGGCTCGCCATCCTGGGTGCGGCAGTTCATGATGAGGAAGGGCTTTGCTCTATGGCGCCGTATTTCTGTGAGCCAGAAACAAACATGCGGATCGATGGGCGCACGATACTGTTAAAAAATTGACCGGGTGTACATACGAGCAGCATTTAAATGAAAATAAATACGGTCACCATTGTGGAACCTGTCGAGTCACATTTGTTTCAAGGTAAGGGTGTCTTTAAGTACTTTTTACACTGGAAAATAATTTTTTCATTTTTAGAATTGGTTAGTTGGGGGAGTCGACCTATATTCCAGTCCGACCTACAGTCCGGTTTTTACGGTACACTGCACAGTAAAGAGAAATCTGTTTTTTTCATTTTCTCTCTCTCTCCACACTTAGCTCCATCCTTCCACTACCCAGAGGCCTCTAATGTAATGAAAGGAAGTATGCTTGCTATACTAGGCAACTGGCAGGCTACTTTAAGAACAAGTTTACATGCTGTACTTCTCTTCGGAAGGTTGTGTCTAATAGTCATTATAGCAGTACCTCCTCACATCCTATGGAAGAGAAGACTAGTGACAGTAGCAGCGTCACTACCAGTCCCACACTACAGCCACTTACATTATAACTGACTTACATTCCATGATTGGACTAGATAGGAAAAAAACTAAACTATTTTAGCATGAATTACACACATGATTTCACAGAATTCCTTTCCTGCAAATCACAAAATATCAATGTCTATATGCTAGACCTAATTGCAGTCAAACAACCAGCAAAGCACTCTACCAACACATACCTTGCCTGCTTTGCAATGGATGACAGCAACATTTTCCGAATGGCTGGACAGCCACCGTTCAACATCCTCACAGAAGGGCTTGATGAGGTCAATTTTAGGTGGGTTGTGGTCCTTGAATGGGTAGTGTGCCACTCTGTTCTCAAACTTCTTGGCGTCATACTGCCGCTCCGAGCACCTGCGCAAGACCACAGCAAGGCTCCCATTAGACTGCTGCATCTGGTGCACAAAGCCTATACCTGTTCTAAAGCGACATTTAAAACCGTGAACAACAGACAATGTACCTCCACACAAACTAAACACTTTCACAGCAACAGATGGAAACACCTAGCTCTTTACATACTTCACATGCCACCAGCATAGGCCAAACTTACATTACAACTTACGTGCACACAAAAAGTCAAAACAGAAAGAATGTGACCTGGTCTCACATCTATCCAGCCACACATGAAGAAATATACATTTCTAAACAAAGCCATGTGCAGCACTGCTCCCCACTACTGAGTGGCCTTGGCAAGGAGAAAACAGAGGGCAGTAGTAGATGCAGCAAGGCATCATAAGCAAGAAATCTCATTTTTAATGAAACAGATATTACCTGCTATCTTGACAATTTTTAACTTCCAGAAGTTTCAATCTGAGCAAAGTGACTAGGAGTAGACAGCGGTCCGAAGAGTGCCAAAATCTCCTATGCCAAACATACACACACAAAAAAGACAGGTGCTATAAATCGTGAAAGGACCATAGCAAGGCTACTTCACGTAAAGATGCACAGTTCTCTCTTCTCTCTTTGTGAAAAAGTACAATGTGCTTTTATGAACAGTCAGAAGCAAATGTTTATGAGATGAGGGTGCTCGGGAAGAAATTCGTTTTAGCACCACTTCGCAGCATGCCAGTCGTTTGGTACTGATACCAGCAGACATAGCATGCACATCCCCACTTGCAGGCAGGTATTTTGGGTGACTGGCCTGTGCAACTGCATCAAATTAATTTTTTACTCTCACCCGCATCCCATAAACTCTTGCTGCCAACTGTAAACACTAATTTGCTGCAAGTTGCACACAGATTTATTAGACAGCACAGTATGCAGTTTCAGCACACCATCAAAATGTAGCATCGACCAATTCAACTGTTTTCAACGAGCTTAAGTTTAGAGCTACATTCCAGGAAATGAAAATGCGTGAAGTAATCTAGTGTTAAGAAATCCGAGTAGTTCATAAATGGATGAGGGGAACAAGGGGAATGTAACTGCAAAATAAAGTTCAGCACCTTGGAAGTGGGAAAGGAATGCCTGCTTTAAAACACTGTAAGTTTTCGTTACTGTGCCAATAGCTGGCTCTAAAAAATGCCTCCAGTGCTATGCAGCATATTATTAGTGTTGTGGTCCAATTTACACAAAAAATGCATCTCTAGCAGCTTCCTCTCTTTTGGCAGCATAGTAAAACCTCGATACAAAATAATACTTGCAGCCGAAAACTTTGTTAAATCACAAATTTTGCCAAGGTTCCTATGTTTCAGCGGACCAAGAAAAATAACAGGCCTTGAGAACACCCCTTGGTAGATGGCACCAAATGTAGTAGAATGTCAACAATACGATTACAGTTGACCCGTATTTCACGATAAGATTATTAAAAACGTTTTATCCAGAGTGCATTGCGTGCAATATGTTACGGTTCAGGATGACGTGAACAACAACACAAGACACAGCAAACGATACGAACATGCGAACCACCAGGCCGGTGATGACGACGGTATTCAGACGGGACTACTTGGTGACATATCAAGAGAAAAAAGTTATAAACCAGCAATGCGGAACAGTGTGAAAAAAAATAACATATTGAATCCCTAGCAACAAGCAGCGCCTGCATCGATGGCAGGCGGCACGCTTCGCGGCTGGTTGTAGAGCACGTACATCGCGGGTCTCATATGTACATGACAGATGGTGCAGTGGCATGTTCTACTTCTGTTCTGGTCTACAGATTGAAGCTTGCCAGCAACATATGAGCAAAAAAAGGTGCATGCAAATCACAGTCTGCCTCTGCTAAAGTTTTCATTTTCGTTTGCTTGTTAAGGAGGCTCCTGGAACATGGATGCAATATGTGAGGACTTCGTTAAATCAAAAGTGGGCTGTGAAATTACTTCATTAAATCACGGAAGAAAATACACGGCTTTTCAATGGGGCAGAAATTGGCAAAAAAAAAAAAATGCATTACTTTGCAAACTTTGTTAAATTGAGGTTTATAATAACAAGGTTCGACTATACTACTGGACTTGAAAATTTCATACTTTCAGCTAAAGAACATTTTTCAAAAATATCCAACATACTTATTCCTCACTAAATTGAAATGCATTAAAAATTTAATCATCATCATCAACAGCTTGACTGCGCCCCATATCTCTAAAATAAACCCTGTCCTGTGTCAGCTGCAGCCACCCGATCTCCGCTAACTTCTGGATCTCATCTACTCACCTAACTTTTGCCGCTCACTGCTACCCTTGCGTTCTCTTGGAATCAGTCCGTTACCCTTACCAATCATCGGTTATCTTGCCATCGCATAGACTAAAAAATGCATTTAAAGTTTATACCGGCCAAATGGTCACAAAATGTTAGTTCCCCCAGACAAATGATTCGGTAGTGTAAAAATGCAAAACGGGCTTGAAAAAGGCTCAAGCAAGTACTGTTTACAGAGATATCAGCAAGAACTTCTGAAATTACCACTATCAATGGCTTGCTGGTTTCACCTCATTTAGGAACCCCTCAGCCGTTAACTGATGGTAACTGGGATCTGGGTGCACACATTTTGGTTAACTAGGCAGACATACAACCATATTTAAAATAGCCCCACAACTAGGCTAATTCCAAAAGAGGTTTTGCTTTCGGAATTGATCAAAGCTCCTAGCTGTTAATTTTTCTGTATTAATCGTTGCACACCGTCAATGGCATTCCATATGGCAAAGAGCACGAACACGATAATATGCAGAAAACTTGATATCCAATAATGATAGGCATTCCTCATCCAGCACTTTCACATTGAGTGCAGTGAAACATGCTTCAATTTCATTGAAGTGAGAAAATTGAACACTCAAAAACAGTGTTTACCAATCATCCTTCATGAGCTGTGCGACATATACAGGACAAAAGTGTATCACTGAACTTTTTTCTGTGGAAACAATGACATTAAGCTACATGCTGTTGGCTACCACTCAACGAACCACTCATTTAAAGAGACAAAAGATATTACAAATTTACAAAAATGAACGAGCAGTCTGTATTCCATCAAGTGCCACAGCAGCATAAAAATTTTTCAGCTAGCTTGATTAACACTGAAGACATTGGTGATTAAAATGATGCTCCTCTCTCTCTCTCTCCTCACCCCCCCCCCCCCCCCCTTTTCTGTCTAACACATGCTGATGCACCAGAAAAAAGAAATAGATTGAAGAGGATCACGCCTCGGCCCGCCCATATCATTTGGGAATGTCCAATGAGACGGCTTGCCCAGATTCCCCGCTCTACATCAGAGGGGGAGGGGCGGCTAAGAAAGTGCGGTGAGGTGTCGCCTCAGCCGGTCGCAAGCAGCAACTATTAAAAATTGTTTGTAAATTACAACATCCACTCAGCTTTTAAATTTCACTTGAATGCTCACAAAGACCACTTATATAAATCTGTTGCAATACAACATGGCCATCAAAATTATTTCACAGTCCCTTAGACAGGCGCTGGGCAACAATATAAGAACAAGGGTCTACTCTTGTATGACGGTTCACGGGTATGGGCCTGAGCAAGGCTGTCCACAGTGAGATTCGAGAGTATTCACCAACCTCTTCAAAGCTTGCCATAAGTACACCGCCTCCATCATTCTCCCCACTTCCGGTTTCCCTAGCTAGCACTATATTCAGAGCCGGTCAGTATGGCAGATGCCCATCAGGGATCATGAGAAGCACAAGCTCCACAGTATACAGACAGTTTACTACAAAATCTAATGCCACTGTAACTTGGAAACGCCCTCATTGACCAAACGTCATGAATTTTGCCTCATATCTTTCTTTTTAAGAAACTTGAGAACTGAGAAGTGGCCCCTACACTTCCAAGAGGATTAGTCAAGAGTGTAGTCATACAAATTCTGTGGGAAGACACAGCATGGAAAAAAATAACTGCTGCATTGCCTTGCTGCTGGATTTATTCCAACGGTTGAAGCATGCATGATTCATCAAGCTTAGAAGCCTTTCAATGAATTATACTCCATTTCATGCTTCAAGTGCAATGCCATCAAAGCTAGTGCTCTTGTTTGCACTGCCTACACCTGCAATAAGAAAGTAGCGCATTCCTTGTGGTGGGCTAAAAATAGTAAATGTTTTGCCTGCAGGGTTATTACGTGATACATGTGTCATAAGCTTGATTAAATGTGCTTTTGTTACTGACGACGCACAGTCACTTTCTCACAACCTTAGACCACTCGGCCACAAAACAAGTGTGGAGTAACACACCTCCCTTTATTTTTTCCTACAAACTATTTCCATACCTTTCCCAGCATTGCACCTGATGTATGAAACGGAGTACAGTTCACTTGACGATGCAGATTTTTTTTTTCCCCCGAACTTACATTCTGTAAACTTCAGTGTATGACTGTACATGTAGCTGTAGAACACCAATTGAAAATATTTAATACAACACAGCATTTAAGTATGTGTACGGAAAAAGACGAAGTGTCCCTGCTAAGGTGGTTGCACATGGCTCCAGTGATAAATCTCGCCATCCGCGTAAATACATCCCTTATATCAAGAAAAGTGACTTCACACCATCTGAGGAAGCTCCCAAAGATCATGTGCCGTCTGACTGGGTGGCAGTAAGCAAATGTCCTTCAGTCATCCCGGCAGCTGGACTGGGCTCCGAGGCTAGGCCTAGGGCCACCAGTGACGCGCTGGCAGAGGTGACTTCGCCGGCGTCAGTCACGACGGCTTCAGCAACACCTCTTTTGACAACTGAGCCTAGGTCCCAGTTCCTGGTTCCTGCTCCCGGTTCACGAACGACAGCGCACATCACGCCTTCTCCAAATGCACCTCGGCCCATGAGCGATCTGCCCTCTAGGCGCAACTCGGCAATGGCTGCCCAGCCTCCACTGCTGGATGGGACTTCACCCGTGCAGCGTGAGGAGGAGAGCTCTCCGATGGACCTGTCTTCAGCACCTCCATCCGTGCAACCGGCTTCCCGCAGTTCTCAGGGGACACTGCACAGGATTCATCTTCTGCCAACTTCTTCTGCCAGCGTATGCCAACCAGGTGGCTGTGCCAACATCGGGATCGGTATCGTATAAAGTGGCCATTAAAGCTCTGCCAGCCAAAAGCCTGACAAACATTCCGAACAGGATTCTTCAGGTGAACCTGGACGAGTGTCTTGGGATCAAAGGTTTCCGTGGCTTCACGTCGAGAACGAAATCTAACACCATCACTGTGTGCCTCCCGACTTTGGCTGCTGTCGAGCGCCTGCAAACGCTCAAGTGCACATCGATTACAAGCGAGATCTCGGTGCCGGTCCCGGTGTACCTAGTAGAAGGTTCTGACCTACAACGCTGTGTTGTCTACAACGTCGACGTTGTCGAAGACCAGACGACCCTCCAGCGTGAGTTGTACTGCCCAAACCACCGTGTCATCCAAGCACGGTATATGGAAAAGGGGCGCTTGTGCATCGTCACACTACAAGGCCCACCAACTCTTCCAGAACGACTTTACTACTATGGCTGTATTCTGCGGCCTCGCCCTTACAAACAGAGTGCTGTTTATTGCTACAGCTGTTTCAGACCTGCCCACATGCGCCGATCGCGCCCTTTTACAACGCAAGATGAGGCTCGGCCCCAAGGCACACCGTCTTACAGGTGCGGACTTTGCAAGACTGACGACCACGAGATCACCTCTCCTACTTGCCCAACAAAACAGAAAGCAACTGAGAAGGTTCGACGTGGGATCCGTAAGCAAGTGCCTCCAAATGAAAACAGAGCCCCGATACAGACATCCAACAGGTTTGCGGCTCTCCAGTGGGATGAAGACGACTAGCCGGAGCTTTCTGAGCCCAATCCACCTGCAGCCCCTGCCCAACAGTCGTACAGTGATAAAGTGAGCAAGGATCGCCGTCGCCTTCAAGCTACACAAAAGCACAGCATACTGGAACCTCTGCGTCACGACATGGCAGCAGTTGGCGACCAAATTGCACGCCTTTTAGCCGAGGTTTCTAAGCTACGGCAACGCCGTGAACTGCTTGCTCGCCGTAGACAACCAGCGGAATCCCACTCCGCGCCAATCAAAGCTGCAGCGCCTTCGACTACGTCCAGCCCTCATGCGTTTTTCGCAGACTCTATCAGGTTTCTGCAGCACTGCAGGACATCCCTCCTCCGATTTATGGTAAACCAGTTATCTAACCTGACATCAGTTCTATTACAACGCTTGGAAGCCAAATCAAAAAAGACGAGTACACGTTGTTGTGGTGAGCTCCAATGGAACTGCAGAGGCCTCTCCACAAAGCTGGGAGAGCTCAAATCTCGACTTCGCATGAACAAGCTCTAGGTGTGGGCCCTGCTACTGCAGGAGACCAATGCCTTGCCATCCATTCCGGGCTTTAATGGATACACGTCTCCTTCAATGAACGACCGTCGTGTGCACACTGCTGCCCCTCCGGGAAAGACGGCACGGTGTACGTTGATGCACGTTTTCCTCAAGTTCACCTCTCTCTAGAAAACTGGTGCCCCTCATACCAAGAGGTAGTCGCAGTGGCTGCGAAGCTTCCCAAGGCAACTATGGTGGTTGTGTCATACTATGCAAGACCCGCCGGTGGAGCTCCCTCCCGCATTATTCTGGGGTGGTTATTAACTCAAAGATGACAACACCCAGGGTGGCCTGTTTTAGTCGGTGGTGACTTTAACGCCCCTCATGCCCCTCATCCAGACTGGGGGTACCCTACTTCAAGCCCCCGTGGTAGGCGTGTGCAGGACGCATTCGCGGATGCGCTGTTTGTTTTACTCAACCATCCAGATTCAATTGGGTTAACACGTTTTGGCGGGCTAGTTGGTTAAGCATCTTGAACAAACAGCGCGAACAAAGACGAGCACAAAAGACAAGAAAGCGAACGACACGGCGCTGTGTCGTTCGCTTTCTTGTCTTTTGTGCTCGTCTTTGTTCGCGCTGTTTGTTCAAGATCCAGATTCAGCAATGCGGACTGTGCGCCATGCTCGCAGTCCAACATATGCTCCGGACCTTACGTGGTGGTCAAGACCCGGGACTCCCTCATGGCACCTGGAGCCAGACTGCTGGGGTAGTGACCACCATCCTATCATCATCGGTCTCCATCCATCAAGGGCCCGCTGATTACGCTGTAGGTGTTCTGTGGTCAATTGGAACACGTTCCTCACCACCGTCGAAGATCTCTCTCTGCAATCATCTACACTACTTCTGGACTGCATACAAACTGCGCTGAATAAGGCTACTACTGTCACCTGGACGGACGTGAATCGCCCGGCGCTAGATGTGGGTCTGCTTAACCTGTGGGCTGCTCGCCGACAAGCGGAGATGGCAGCTTCCCGAAACCAGACTTCTGCGCAAGCACGGACAAGGCTGAATTACCCTACTGCCAAGGCTCGCAGATATGAACGCGATCTCTCGCGACGGCAGTGGCATGCGTGGTGTGAGCAGTTCTTGACAAAGTCATCGAATGCTGCTCTCTGGTGAACGTTTTATGCAATGGAACATGGTTCCCGTCGTCCTGAAGCAGCGGCCACAGCATGCTTCGCAGCTAACTTAACTCCAGATGATTTCACCAGAGAGGCAGCGCAGAAGTTTTTCCCCAAGTATGATGTGTTGCCTCCAATGGTCATAGGAGCCCCCTTGGCTGCCATTCCAGCATATGTCGATAAGCTCCCATCCACAGCCAACGCCGAGAGAATTGCAAGCCCATTTTCAATGCCCGAGTTGCTTGCAGCAATAGACGAAGCCCGTCGTAAGACTGTGCCCGGTCCGGACTCCATTCCGTACGAGGCTTACAAGAACTTAAGTTCTGCTGTACTGCCTCAACTCCTCGCCACCATTAACAAGGTATGGATAGAAGGCGTCGTACCAGAAACCTGGAAATCAGCTATTGTGACCCCATATCAAAGCCGGGGAAGCCGCCGACAGACCTCGGAAATTTCCGGCCTATATCGCTTATGTCAACATAATGCAAGCTTACCGAAAAAATGCTTGCCACACGACTGTCGTGGTGGCTTGAGCACCATGGTTTCTACCATCCCGCCCAAATTGGCTTCCGTACGTCCATAGGTACAGAAGATGGACTGGCTGTCTTGGCATCAACAGTTCTGGCCTCAACTCGCAGCCACAATGTATATACTGTACTGACCATGGACGTTGAAAGGCGTACGATAATATCATTCATGCTGCCGTCATGGAATCCTCGTTAGAGTGCGCAATTTTGTTAAATCCTTCATTGAAGGCCGACACTTTGCCATATGTCTCAGTGGTGAGGCCGTCGGATCATTTGTGCCTCTTCGCGGCGTTCCCCAGGGATCGGTGTTATCGCCAACATTTTTTAATATTGCTTTTACCCCCCTTGCTTGGCACTTACACGATGTCTCTGAGATTAAGTTTTTATTGTATGCTGATGACATAACGGCGTGGAGCACTCACAACGACCTGATGATTCAAGCAGCCGGCCTACAATCAGCCATAGATATTACGTTGACTTTTCCTTCGTCAATTGGTCTGCAGCTTTCTGTGAGCAAAACCACGTACGTGTCAGTCGCCAACCACTGGGGGCGCCATAAGCTCGCTGCAACACCAATTCGTCTCCATCTATCCGGAACTCCAATTCAAGAAAGTTCGAGCGCAAAAATCTTGGGCTTGACAATACACGAGTTAGGAACAGGTACTGCTTGGCTTTCTCGGGCTAAAGTGCAAGCAATTCAGGCGTTGGATCTGATTAGACACATTGCTCCTAAAACAGGCGGAGCCCGCTCTCATGTTGCACGACAGTTGGTGCAGGCGGTTGTGCAACCGCGCCTCGTTTACCAAGCCCAATTCCAGCATTTGACGAGGGCTCAATGGGATCGCCTAGAAGCTGTTAACCGAGAGGCAATGAGGGTCATCACTTGCCTTCCCCGCATTACCCCGATCGTGGCTCTCCAAGAACATGCGCAGCTGAATACACTTGATGAGCTGGTACAGCAACGACGCGATGCTCGCCGCCTAAAGTCAAACCTTACACACACAACGTGTGCATTCAGGGCATATGCTTCATCGCACTCCATTCTACAGCCGCCCCGCCAGTTCTTCCTCCCTGGCGTTTTTTGCAGCTAAGCGACAACAAACCAACTAATCTACGTCGGCCATCAGCTACCTGCGCGGCATTGTCGCTTCGCAACCGAATTACAGAGCAAGGCGGCAATCTGCCGCATGGCTCTATCGTTATGTATGTTGACGCAAGCATCCAGGCCTGCGAAACAACAACGGCAGTTTACTGTCCTTGCAAGCCTGCCCTGAACAAAATGTCAGGGTTTTGCCTCTCGGAACCTCCTTCCTCCTTCTGTGCGGAGATGCTTGCGGTTCAAGAGGCACTTTGCTCTGTGGCTGCCGTCCCCATGCTACCTACGGCCCGGCCCGCATTGTCATTCGCATCGACGACCTTCACGTCACACGCCTACTACGACGAGTCAGTCGCACCCCAGAAATCTGCCAAGACATCCATCGTCTAGCGGCACGCATCCCGCAGCAAATCCGTATTGAATGGGTTCCGCGTGACCTCCTGAGCGCACAAAGCCGCGCAGATTCTGCGACCTGCCTTTCGACCCCAACCTCGTCTTCGCCTCGAGTCCTCACTCTGGATGACACCACCCTCCTTTTAACAAGAAAGGAACACCTCCGGCGCCGCACACGTGCTCTAATCCCTCCATGTGTGGTAACCCTCCCCTGTGGTCTTACCCATGCAGAGGAGGTTGCGCTTCGGAGGATACAGGTCGGGGTTGCCCTAACTCCAGCTGTGACACGCAAGTGGCCACATTTCAAAGATTTATATCCCCGCTCCGGGTGTCCAGTCTGCAAGAGCAGAGACTGTGAGGCGGATATCCACCACCTATTGTGGGTTTGCCCGGCGCTGAAGGCAACGAGAATTCAGCACCTGGCGGCGGTGGGTCTCTCACCGAACAATCCGGATTCCTATATTGCCTGGAAACAGGGTCCATATCATCGTTCACTGCTTGGTTTCATTAGATCAGCCCACCGGTTTTCATTTATTTAAGCATCTTACTCATCTCTCATTTCATAACCTTTATGCCCTGAGGCAATAAACATCACTTGAAAAAAAAAAAAACTGTGTACCATAAATGTAAACTGTTTTCCAGCATTTCCCTTCATTCCTACTCGCTTTATATATTCCCTTAATGTGTTCTGTTGGGTTTTATGGCACAAAGGCAGCGAAGGCCATCATGCGCCAAGCATATCCCCTTTATATCCATCTCCCTGCCAGCTGATGTTCATGTGCCAGCCCTGCATTTGGCAGTTATGGTGCCCAGCTTGCTTCTTTCCTTTTCTTTTCCCCATAACAATAAATAATGCCACTACCACCACCACTATCATTACACCAAAAGCCTTTAAAATAAAGACCACCTAGAGTGTTGTAACAATCCATTACTTATATTCTGTCATTTAAATGAGAGAAGGCAAAGTAAAAGCAAATCAACACCCCTATTTATACAGGAGATTGTGTTGAAGGGTGCACAGATGACCAATTAGGTTGTAAATGAACAGTGCTCACTTCAAAGCTAGAATCAAGCTAAATATCTATGACCACAAAATTAACTAAGGAGCTGGCGATGTGCTGACACTTCTTTACGTTCTAAAAACCAGCGGAACCAGTTCTCGCATACAATTTCAAACTGGGGCTTTTGATAAAAAATGCTGCCCCTACACAGCCTGGTAATGCAGAAGGGAATTGCCCTTCCTGAATGCATTACCTAAAACAAAACGCATCAAAGCATTATCAGCCACATTCAGGAAGAGCCAGCACCGAGCAGATCACTGATATCAGCAACTCAATGAAACAAACAAAAAGATGGGGGAATCAACAGCACATGCTGGGGAATGTAAGAGCAGCAGCAAGTTTCAAAATGGTGGTTCTTCGCTGCCCCAAACTTCTATATGCTGGACTCAAAAAGGGCCTTGCATGCAGCCGGTACTATAGAATAGTTGGTATAGCTGTGAACCTTGTGTAATTGCAAGGAACAGCAGTGTGCAGCAATGTAATAGCCGTAATGTTGACAGATATACAAGGAGTACAAAGGCTTTCAAAATGCGTATGGTTAGAGGCAACGCGAAGGAACATAGTGTTAAAATATACATGCATACAGGTTGCAACCAACAAAATTCGTAGGCATGCTACAGGGAGCACATTCTCCCAGTCCACACAGGCAAGTCAAAATACTCCAGTGTTACTAGTAAACAAGAGGGCTATTGAAGACATGTGCCCAGCGATGAGTCGAATTAACTTTCCAGCACATCACAAAGGTCAAGGGGACACTCACAGGTTGTATATCTTGTAGTGGCCTCGGTGCTTCTTTTCAAGAAACCTGCAAAATGGCAAAGAAGCGAAATAAGAGCATAAGGTAAGGATGCACAATGAAGTGCACAAATGTGAAAGACAAAAAACCAATAAAGAAAGGCAGCTTCTGCAGGCACCTAGCTTGCTGCAAGCAATGCATAAACACACTAGACACAGCGGCTACTGCCGTGCTAAACGCGCACAGCTCACAAAGCAAGAAGAAAAATACAGCTGGTTAAAATGTGTGTCCAATTCAGACACAAGCTTGAGAAATTACACAAATTAACTTCTACTAAAAGCACTGCAACTTATGTAGCACACCCGATAACATCAGGAAGGCAAAAAGGTTGCTAAATAATGCATTTACTAAGCAAGTAAGAGGGAGACAAAATAAGCGCTACACTTATGAGTGTTGTGGGCTGCTTACTCCACATGCGAAATTTACCAATTCACCAATTAACCCATCTATGCTGAAACTTCAGAAATTTGAAAGAATTAAAATATTGTTCAATATAAAATGTTTATTTCATTTCACAATTCTGAATCATTCTTTTTCTTGGCGGAAATATTTACCTCGACACCGACATCTGAGCAATCCTACAATGTAGGATATGTAAAAGGCAGATTCACTACCTGTAACATCCGGTAAAGCTTCAAACATTTGACCCCAACTTAAAAATCGCATTCTCATCATGCGTGCTAATTTTCTTATGACCATGCACAAAAATTATTTGGTTTTCTTGCACAATTATAATGCAGCCGATGGGGTTGAATTTCAAAAATGGTGTCCAAAGAAGAATGGTGGATCTTTCTGAATGCCAAGAACGCACAAAACTAAACGCACATAATAAAACCCTCACACAGGAAATGTTTAGACCCTCTTGAACCTATGCTAGGAGGTGCAAGCTTTTTACACAATAAACTTTGAGTTACTACACACAAAAGTGGTGTCCTACATTAGTGTAGACAGTGTTGTGCACGTATGTTTTTATCCCTTTTTCATGACCATATGACACGTGCAACCTGTATATATTCATTACTATTGTGTAAATAGTTTCTATGTACATCACCCCTCCCCCTATTTCTTCCTATCCCCTCACCTCTTTTATTTCATTTCTCCATTCTGCTTGCTATCCCTTTCTTTTGCTGCCCCAGCTAAGGTGCTTCAGTATCGATGGCAGATGCCGGGGCTAGCAAAAATCCCCCATTTTCCTTCCTTGTTTATTATTATTCTTAATAAAACCACTTACTACTACATGCAGGACACTAGGCATATATAAGGCAACACAGGTCTGTCAAATTCAATGTTGGCAGCAGGAGGAAAGCACTGAAGGGCAATGGATAAAATGTAGAGTTTATAAGTACTAAACAAATGATTTTGAACTAACTGTCGTAGTCAACCTATCTCAGCTCTAAATCTCTCCAGTACGACTGATGAGCACCCAAACAGCTCAACAGATGCCCTCACAAGTGCCTGTAGACTCCAATAAAAAGTATTCTGACTAGCTATACTCACCTCGACACCTTGCCACTTGGAAGCCACAAGCCTCCTCAACAAATCAGGACTGCACACAGATATTGAATGAAATCCAGCAAGCCTAGGCGTAGAAGCATGTGGCACTATCTAGGTTTTAAGCTGTAAGCTACTCATACCACTAAAGCCGTTGCTGACAGTTCCTCCATGCACAACAGGCAACAGTGGATGTCACTTTAGTAAAAGCTGGAGCACTACCCTGTTGTGGTCCCCCACGGTGCTCTGGGTATTTTGTGGTCCCTTTAATTGAAACATGCAAAATTTTGTTCTGATGATGCCTACACACTAAAGTAAAACAACGTGGTTTTAATGGCATTGTTTACTGGGATATACAGTAAAGAAAGCCGGTAACTATTTTTTAATGTTACTGCTCTTGAACTAAAAAAAAATGCTTTAAAAAAGATTGGCCGATGATTACGATTCTCGGTAATGAGATTTTTGTGCGCAGTGACTGCAGTATGTGGAACATATGGAACCGCATAAGGAACATGTGGTGCCGAACAGAAGCGGCTCTGGGTTTCGGCTTGGGCAGCGTGCAGTGATCTGCCGTCGCTTCGCCTCGCACAAACGGATGCCGGCGCGCGCTACTCTAGCACCATCTCTGAGTGAGCGGTGGCCACAACTGGCACTTCTCATGTGTTTGCCACGCACATTATCGATGACATCATCGAGCAGACGACGGCACGCAACCTGCCTTCACACTACCGTCATAACCTTCTCCCTACACTCTCCTCCTCGCACTCTCTTCGCTGTCACCATCTTTCAGCCTCTGTGTTCAGTTATGCGAACGATGGTGAGGCATGAAAACCGAGAATGGGTGCCTAAGAGCTGCACTCTAAAATATATGTCCAAACACATAAAATGCCATTTTCTTCACTAACATAGAAGCCTACCAATGCTCCTAAAAATGCCACTCCTGCATGCTGTCATTATGCAGTCAGGGAGGAGACATTTACCTTGGCACTGTTTTCTTCCACTGTGCAAGAACATCGCCTCTGCATGCTACATAGCTTTGGCAGCGCTACAAGAAGCTACTGAGATGGACTATAGTCACTGCTACTCCACAAAAAAAACTGACCTTCTGGCAAAACTCTCAATAAAATAATACAGCCCGAGGTTGGCTCAGACAAAAGCTTGGCTAAATCACATTGAAATGTTCCAGTAAAACATACTGGAATAACATTAGCATGAAAATGATGGGCAAAGTTTAATCGAACAACCTCTACTGTTACCAAACCCTGCTATGCGTTCATCAAGTATGACGCTTTGTTTGCTTTATGGAGGTTTAACATCCCAAAGCAACTGAAGCTATGAGGGATGCCGTAGTGAAGGACTCCGAAAATTTCGACCACCTGGGGTCTTTAACGTGCACTGACATCGCACAGTACACGGGCCTCTAGAATTTCGCCTCCATTGGAATTCGACTTCCGCGGCCGGGATCGAACCCGCGTCTTTTGGGTCAGCAGGAGAGTGCCACAACCAGTGAGCCACCGCTATGGTGCAAGTATGATGCTTAACAGAGCAAAAAAACATTTACATGTCAATCTGCACCATTATTAAAACATGCTAGAAACAGAGACATCAAAACCCAACCAAGCCCATTAAATTTACCTATACGCACCAAAATGCACCATTCTTGCAGTCAGCTATGTACTTTTAAACTAAGCTTTTTTCCATTTTTTGTCCATTACGAGGACTTCATGTGCAAAATGAACAGAAGCTACACCTAGATATAGTAAAACAACACAATTGTGATGCAAACGCTTCAGTAGCTATGCCCATGATACCTCTCGCTTGAGTTGATTGTTCGAGCTGACATGCATATGCCAAGGCCTAACAAGCACATGCCTGCGTTCACCCTATATTGAGAAGGGCTGTAGCTCCTAGAAATAATTAAGTTCTACTCACTTTACAAGCACTTACAAAACGAAGAACTGCCAGCATGTGCTATGATAGGCAACATAAAAGGGGGAAAAGTTTTTCAGCTAGCAATTTAATGCTGAAATATAACGGCTGCAGAAGCCGCCATCTTTATCGTGACAAGTGCCATTCACAAAATGACACTGCAACAGTTATGAGGATATTCAGTTAGCGAAGAAAAACCCTTGTGGTCAGAACTGCTAAAGGCAAACCTAAAGACTGCAAATGCGACCAAAATATGCATAATGTGTGACCTCCCTAAAGACGATGTTTCAATGTAACAAAAGCTCTACATTAATCAACTATGCCAATCAGGAATACCCTCAAGTGCAAATAAATGGCAAATAAATCTATTTCACTCAACTTCTGCTTTAACAATAAAACAACAAACTACACAACAAAACAGAAAGATGCAGACTTACTTTTGGACATCATCCATGTGGTTGCGGAAGACACCTTCCAGCTTCTCAGCTGGGAAGCCCATGGCAATGATATTGTCGCTAATGTCTATCATAGCAACCAAGTCAAGGTACATAACCACACAGCAGCACTGGTAAACTTCAGCAGCAGTCAACATGCAGAGCTCTAGGAAATTACTCTTAACCCCCCTTTCAAGCATTAGCACAAAGAATTTGTGCACAATTAATTTTTCTAGCATTCCAAAGCAGCTAGAACAGAACATCTTGTTCAGAGCCCTAACCCAATGAATGTGGTATCACTTCGTGCCTTGTAATCCATTCTACTGAAAACACTTTTTTCCACTGTTCAGTAAAGCATGAAGCCCAAACAAATCTCACACTTCATTTCATGCTCTACAAAGTCTATCTGCAGTTCACGAAATACACATATACAATGACAGCCAGCCTCAGAGGAAGAGCTAGATGTTCAGACACAGACACAAATCCACCTCTATGCCTCAAGGTTACGCTGTGGTCTGTGTGAGCAACTGCAAAGGAATGTTCAAGAATGATTTAAAGCAACTGCAGTTCATTAACACACTGTTATTCGAGCCCATGAGTATTTTTTATCTTGTCCCCATTGAAATGATGCCACAGAGGAGAGGTATCGAGCCAACAACATTGCCTCGTACTTAGCAGCAGAACATTACCTCTTCTGAGTCACGTTCACAGATGTGTGTTCATGAAAGAAAGCTGCGACATCTGTTGGCTCAGTGAAAAGTCAAAGCTTAAACTGGCTGTGCTTTATTTTTGATGGTAAAAGTAGTCAGACATTTTTGCTAGTAGATAATGACAACTGGAGTGCATAAGGCAACAACAGACAGCAGCTACAAGCACAAGGTGGAGCTTGTGTCATGGTAAGTTATGATTTTTGCTTATGTGGCATGCCTGCATATGCTGAACACTAGAGCCACTTCTCTTGCACCAACAGAACATTACATATATTATCTACTTTAATATTAAAACTATTGACAAAATTTTAGGCAGAATTCTGTTTACGTGGGAGCCTGTTTCCAAGACTTCAGCCAAAAGCAGAATTCTGACTTTTCATCCTGCATAGACATTAAGTCTATACCTGACAATTTGTTAACTAACAGGGTCTGTGGTTCAGCATTACCTCTCTATTTAACACCTACCAGTGAAGAGGTCATTTCAGACCATAAACAGTGCTCTGCGCATCTGCTGCAGTGGCTCAGTCATTCAGCTGCTAAGCACAAGGTCGTGGGATCAAATGCCAGCTCTGGCGTCCATATCAATGAAAATTAAATGAAAAACGCCCATGTGCAGCATGACGTCAGTGCCAGTTGAAGAACTCTTAGGGGGTTAAAATGTACTCACAGCCCACCCCTTTGGCGCCTCTTCCTCTCTGCCTCACATCACTCCTTCCTCTGTTCTTTCCCTCACAACGCAGTTCAGATATCCTCCAAGAATGTGACAATTCCTGCACCTTTTTTCATAAGACATTAGCATTTACTATTCAGTGGCCTGCATTGCAAACACTAGTGCACTGCCCTTTTTTTCCTTCACTCCCTCATAAAAAAAAACATGCTGTGAGAAAAATCTGTGCTCTAACAAAGAGTTCAGAAATTTCCTGCCTGCAGTTTTTTTTTCTATTGAAACATGCAAAGGTTACCAAGAACTAAAGTAGTGAATATAATGTGTACTGGCATGACCTGAATAATTCATTATAACAGTATTTTTACACTGGAATTCCAGTTTCAACAGAAAGAAGCTCAATGTGCTATCCTTCACAGGGACGAAATCTAGGACAGAAGTAACATAGCCCAACTAAGTTATGAATGCTGTGGGCTCTCATCACCTGCTCACTTACACACATGGTGCACACAAAAACACTGCATCATGCTTTGCCCTATTAAAAATGACATCCAACAAAAGTGAGCTTGGCAGGTCTATCAGTTCAAGCTAATAATAATGGCAAAAAAAAAAAAAACAGGCATTCATATCTGATAGAAGCAATGCCGGCAAGCACTGCTTCTACCAATTGCAACTGCTGCTGAAGCATAAGCTCAACCTCAAAAAGCCAACAGAACAGTGGTTCCAGATAATGGTGCGTATCAGCAATACTGTCCACGTGCTTCATGTTTCTAGCAAGAAAGTTAACTGTGTAATATGCCCCCCCCCCCCCCTTTCCTGGAAAGCAACTCTTTTTTTGGATGGTCACTGCCCACTGCACTCAGCAAATAGGACATAATGGCAGTCGTGGGATCACTGGTTCCATCCCTAACACATAGCATAGCACAAAACAAGGTACTTGCATTAAGAGATTATGTCAGCACATGCAAAAAAACATCACACTCAGGGCTACCAAGGCCAACTCAGGATGCACACAGACCATGAAGACAGAAGTTAAGAAAATGGCCCCAGTTCACTTGCCCAAGTCTGGACACAAGGTCACTTTTCAGAACTGTAGGACCACAAGGTAAGAAGAGGAGGCACACACAACACCCATGGCTGCCTGAAGATTGGATTATACGGCTGTGAAAATGGACTTCACCCAAAGAACGTAGTTCAGAAAGCTGTTTCAGTGCACTGCACAAACACTATAGAGTGCATAACAGTTAACACCAGCCAAAATGTTGCATGTAGTCACAAAATAACACTGCTGTGATCTACCACAATCAGAACACGATCACAGAGACCTAAACCAAACTTTTTTTCATATCCACAACCCAACATTAGTGAGATTTAGAATAGGGAGGCCCTATTGGTTAGGGCGATAGGAGAAATAGGGGGTGCCAGTGCGCATGCCCAAAACAATAACCCAAGGGGCATTATTGCTCTGTGCACGCGCATTGCCACGTGAACTGGTGCATGTACACTTGCACCCCGCTATTCCCCTATCCCCCTAACCAATATGGTCCACCTATTCTAAACCTCTGCACACTCATTTGGACAAAACAGAAGAGGAACAGGCTTCTATTTTTATAGGGCTTTTATGGGGTCCCAAAGTGACTCTGGCTATAAGGGATGCCGTAGTGGAGGGCTCTGGAAAATTTCAACCACCCGGGATTCTTAACGTGGACTGATATCATAAAGTACATGGGCCTCTAGTATTCACCTACACTGAAATTCGACTGCCGCGACAGAGATCAAACCCACGTTTTTCAGGTCAGCAGCCAAGCACCTAAACCACTGAGCCACTGCAGCAGCAGGAACAGACTTCTAAAGATCACCTTTCTTACCACGTGCAAAGACTGACCTTGTTTGCTATTCTAGCCAATTTCCCTATCTTGCCCTGTGTGAGCTGGATAGGTGTGGTAAAACTTTTTTTAAGGGGGTGGAGACACCAAATTTTGGTTGCCGTGTTCTGTTTCATACGTTGCGTATTGCCCCAGGACGCGTGATACATGCTGCACAATTGATATAAGTGCGGTAAATAATTTATTACTGCATTATTTATACTGAGCGATTTCGGTTTCTGAGCGTCAGGGTGTGCTGCGACGTCACAAACAGGGAAGAGCAGCAACCCTGGTCACATGGGCCCCAATAGTTGACGCACGTATTGCTGCGTCGGCTGCTCTCGTACACATGCTGTGCATAGCAGCGCCTTTCGAAATCACATGTTCCCCCCCTACCCTCCCCCCTACATGCCCTTCCCCACTCCCCTGGTCCTCAAGAGTGATGCCCAAAGGGCCAACATGCGTCGGGACCAGTATACCCCTCCCCCCCCCCCCCTTCATAGCAACAACCACCACCACCATATGCCAACAAACTTCGTCGGTACTGCGATGTGCTGAGAAAAGTCAAGCGAGCGAGGAACGACACTGAGTCCTGAAACCAAGCGGCTCGCTTCGGCCGATCTCAATCGCCAACCGCGTATGCCAACGTGGTTTCCTCGTTGCATTTCGCTTCGCCACGCCGACGCCGATGATCGGCGGACATCTGTGTCGGTGTCCCGTAGTTGACCCTGGTCACATTACAGCGACACGATGTCTCACTTTTCCTACCGACAAATACCAGTCTCTGTCTTCACTTCGCGCCGCCCGCGCAGCCGCGCTGCGAGACTGCTCAGGGTCCCGTCGCTGCCGATTACGATATCTGCTGCTAGTTAGCAAACAGTCCATGTATTGGCTAACTGAATGCTTCCAGACAATTGCACGGGGTTCAGAATTAATCGCACGGGTACGTAACTCCTCCAGGAATGCGCCCATGACGACTACTGCATCTCGGCGCTACTTTTGTTTACATATCTGCATCTGTATACAGGCACCAATTGCGCGTTAGTTTGGCAAAAATTGCAAGCTGCGTTCCACTTAGGTTAATCAAGTTCATCTCTTTGCGCCGGTTGCGGGTTTGCTTGTTTGCGCAGTGCGATAACTTTGCAAGAATCGCCGAAGAATGCGAGCGCCAGCCTGGGGAATGCTTCATAGCCAGGTTGTTGACAACGTGTAGGACCGGCGTTTCTGACTCGTAACTGCTTTTTCCGATATTTCCAGTACTTGAATTTAAATTAGTTTAGAGGTATGTTCGGCACCCATTCGAGATAAACAAAATGGCTTAATTTGTTGCCCTCAAGCGACGCCGCCGACTGTAGCTGCCGCCGCGGGCGCCTGCAGCATTGACCGACAGGCTGTCACACCGCCTAGCAGCGGCGCTTCCCGCTTGATGTATTTGCGTCCTAAGATGTAAAAAATCCTCGATTTAAGGTCACTGTTGTCAAAATTACGCTCGATGACCATATGTATCCGCTAAAACTTGCGAACTCGCTCTCCACAATCGCCGACATTGCACATACGAAACCGGCGGACTCGCTAGGCCTATTCGTATTGCAGGTGAGCCGAAGGGTGAACATATGAAGTGTAGTCGCTCGTTTCGCTTATTCGTATTACGGCGAAGGTGCAAACAAGAGTCATCGTCTCATCGACGTGAAGGTTTCGCTCGGCCACCGATGTCCGGCTGGTGCGTCAGCAACGGCATATATGCCGACCAGCACATCGACAGCCGAGTCGCCGAAGCAGCGCCTCGCCGATGTCGCGCGTCGCTCTTCATAATACGTCACGTTACTGTGTTGTGATGTCACTGCTATTCACTGATATCGTTTCCAGGGCTCTACGTCACCACCTACAGCGCTAGCGATGGGCCTCCATCGTGAGAACGAGCACTTAAAGACTCTTCGCAGCTCAATCAAAATATATTTTAAGCGCTTGTTGCGTCCAATACTTAGCAGTGGGTGACCTTACATACAGAGGAAGCCCATAACAAGCTTACTATAGCCTCAAAATTTGATGTCCCAACCCCTTTAAGAATTTTATTTGAATTGAGAAAAGAAATTCATAGCTCACAGCTACCATGCACCTTTAAGTTTCAAAATATGCAATTCTACTTCCAACATTCTTTAGTTTCAGGCAAATAACGCCTCGAGAATAAACAAGAATATGAGCACTAATTGCTAGTTCGTTAGGCATGTAAACTTTAGAACACCATTGCACTATCAAGCTCTCTAATTTTCTGCAGAGCACTCATTTTGGGATTTGGGAACACATTCCCCTTCAAGTCACAGGTATTGAAGAGATGATGGTACAGTTTAACTGCACATCAACAATACAATGTTTTTGTTGGAATGTTTTTCCTGCTTGTTCAGAAGTATCCTACAACAAGCAGACACTATTTACAGCTCAAAAGATCTTCTAAATTCATTACATTTTTTAACAACTTCTGTAGGTATGGGGCTAGGGTCGCCAATGTTACGTCTAGACATAAGAAATGTGCATGGCTGGAAAACAGTAGAAAATACACCTGGCTAGAAAACTAAGACAGACCTCAAATAAAGCAAGAGGCCACATAAACTAAGATCACTTTTCAGAAAAGAGTGCCCCAGGCACTTAGAATAAAAAAGTCTCCTTCCTTTACAAAACCAACAATTAACATGTACAGGTACAAAAGGTACCACACCATAAATTATGTAAAGATAGAAGTGTGCTCAGCACACATTGCATTCTAATATTATGCCCACTTTGTACTGAAAGACCCAATCAGAATAGCATGGATGTAAAAGCTGTTATTAACAAAAAAAAACAGTGAGGCCCCTGTCACCTTCACAACTTGCAAGGATGCAAATGCAATCACCTACCTTACAACCTTTACCTCTTAGGTAAAGGTTGCAAAGTAGCAGATGCCCCATCATAGCATCCAGAGGAGCTAACAATGCCAAAGAAAAAAAAGTAAAGAGACCGCTTCCCTATACAACAAAGAAACCCATACACTGGCCTTATCACCTTCTGTGCCCAATAGCCCACTCTGATAGAAAGATAAGTGCTGATATGGAGCGGCACCTTAAAGAGCTCCCATGCTCGTTGCTCCAATGTGTCTCTTGCACCAAGGCACACTCAAAATGGCGTGACGGCCAGACGAGCAGGTATTCCATCTGTCACTGCCCTGAAGAGCTATACACTAAGCGACATTAGCCACAAAAACTGAATCGTACACATCTTGCCCCAATGTTTAACCCTACATCCCAGTTAGCAGAGTAGTGTTAAACACAGGAGCAAAATACAGACGGCACAGAAGTTCACATACAGAAATAATTCCACTAGACCACACACAACTTTTTGATACTTATGTTTCATGAAAATTAGAAATAAGCAGTTTGATCAGAAACCTCAGAAAAAGATACGAAAAAATATCCATTCTTCATCTAAAAAACAAAAATATAATGTTTCTAAAACCCTCAATTACACAAATAGTGTTAATTTTCCTTGAAAAACATTTCACACAAACCATCATCAGTAATAGTAGTGGTCTGATGCCCTTTGCTAGTAAATTCAAGAATTCTCAACTATTCAGATTAAAAAATAATAATATTGCCACAATGTTACAGTCATGCAAGCTTCAAACTACCTCCTTTGGATTTGTTGCGACTCAATCTTGTTATAAATATGCAATCATTATACAAAAACCTGGGCACTGCATTAATCACAGCCTACATTTTTGGTCAATAATTTTCAGAGATGACGACTCCGATGCATAGAGAGTAGCTCGTGCAGAGGAACCAAATTCAGCAGAAGACGATGGGTCTGCACATACTCACTGCTTACTTTGGTCCAACCTAACGAAACTGTTGCAAACACTGAACAAAGAATGTAGAGAGGAGGAGTATCAGAAATTCCTCTTGAAAAATAAGGCAGATATACTTCTTCAAACTGCATTGTGCCATGCTGTCCATGGCAATAAGGATAAGCACACATTCAGAGACTCATCCTTTAAACTCTGAAGATAAAATCCAAAAATTGCCTAACCAAATACACAGAGTGCACAGTGTGCGTAAATGAGTGGGCTGCAACAACTTAGGTATATATTCACCGTAGTACTGGAACGCCATGCCAAAATCATGCAAATGTAATGCTAGCAGCAAAAAAAAGAAAATAAAAATAGTCACCTTGAAATAAAAACCCAGGTAGAAGCACTAAACAACACTGTGTGAAAAGATAAAGCATGCTCACGCTACAAATAAAGCCCATGTAGCAAGAAGGCCAATGAACAACTCAAGAAATTCAGATACCTCTCACCAGGTTAAGCTGTTTATCAATAAGCATATGTGCACGGTGATTTTTCACTACAAAGTGAAGAAAATAGTCATCTATTTGGACACTTGCAGAATGGAAGCAAACACTGTGCAATTGCCATATTTGGAGAAAGGAAAATCCACAGACTGGACCTCATCAAGTTATACAGAAGAGAGCTGAGCTAGCAGTCTTCAATAAAGCCCAAAACAGCTTGTGCTTTGAAACAGAGGAGAAAAGTGAAGCAATGTGAATGGTGCTGTAGTCTGACATCTGCAGAAACGGGTAGATGTTAGAACTAGAAGCACTTTAGAACAGAAGTTCACCCTTTCAGCTAAAAATCTCACTAGAATTATTCTTTGAGAAACCAGTGAATTTATTCTATAAAAAAGCAGTCAAATCTCTGTCAGTGGCACCGCTTCTTCCAGGGAAAAAAATGCAGCAGCACCAAACAGAAAAAATAACTGCATAAATTTTCTTTCATTGTTTGAAAAGTAAAAGGAGAGAAACATGAATTATGCCACATCTGGCATTTATTGCAAAGTTTCTTGCAGGCATGTCACCTCTTCAGCATCAATGATGCTTTTCAAATTCCTTTACAACAAATGTGCATGCAAGGTGTACTTGAACATCCCCCAACTTCTTAACAATATAGAATATTAAAAAATGCTAAACACTGTTATTTCATTTGAAACCCAAAATCTAATACACAACTTAATTAGATGTTCAGAGTCTTGAATATTCCCACAACTCTAATGAGTACAAACCTAGATACCTTACTGAAATAAGCAACCATCGCAGTAAGATGACATGGTGCTCATTGAAGAAAATCTGCCTGCAAGAAGCCCCTTCTCCCAAATGTTCAACAAACATAAGCAAAAACACTCCCAATGTTCACAGAAGCAACGCATGACATGGCAGAGGTTTGGAAGAGAACTGGTACCGTGAGTAGAAATTCACAGTGCTTCCATAGCCAACCCCACCTAGCTAATGAACATCAAATGAAAAATGTCTCCATGTTTCCTACAACTATAATTTTTTTTTTGTTTCGTACACTTCGGCAATGCAGCCTACTTTCTTACACACCCCTAAGCTCACATTCAACACTAAATCTCATTTATGTAATATATCATGGTAAGCAGTTCTGCTAAACTGGAAGGGCTATCAGGTGCAACTTGCAGCTGCTAGTCATGTTAAATGAAAGGTGCAGATGACAGGCATACAAAAATTAAATGGAACAGCAAAGGATACAGGACAAGTCCAAATCAAAGTCCTCATCCTGGTACCGCTTCTTGTTCTTGCTCACAACCTGTTTTATGCGTGCAGTCATGGTCATCCTAGACCAACATGAGGGGAGACACCCTGTACCGCAGTAGGCAAGCAAAGGTACAGGAAAGGTCACCAAATAGTCACACACAGCAGCTGGGAACCGATGAAGCAATGATATGCACATCACGGGTTTGAACTTTAGAAACTTGTGATATGCATTTGAAATTTGCAGAAATGTTTGTCTCTTGCACTACAAGACTTCAAGTTTTCAAAGAGTTGCAGTTAGTTTAAAACACCTCCTTCTCTTAAGAACCTATTGACTTGCAACAAATTTGCAACTGCACTTTCTCCCAGCAGCAAGCTGGGATGGAAAGGAATGTGTTCGTTATAAAACATTGTGAAATATATAAAACACTGTGAAATACTTTTCCTTAGTTTCATGCAACAAAGCATGAAAATAAAATGCGGTTTACAGAGACCACATCTCTGAATAGTTCAAAGAGCTTTTCCTTGTTTCAAGAGTATGAAACTGTGTGCAAGATGAGCATGTCCAATGCAAAGATGGTGCAAAATCATTTCTATCGAGCATTCTTGTTGTTTACATGACTTCCATTCACCCAGGATAACCTTTACCAGGTGCGGTCTGATTTAGAGCAAAAGCATTTTCAGTTTAGGTTTCGAAGACAGCCTAATATAGCTGACAGTAGCAAATCACAAGACTAGTGTAGAAACCCTATGCTGCACTTAGCCCACCAGTGGCAAGGACGCATGCACTGTAGCTAGGACTGCAGCAGCAAATGGACCGTGAAATAGCTGCACTCACTGAGAACCACTTCAGACTACATAGCACCAGACATTCCACCACTAGCTTTTGATGTAACATAGGGATACAAAAAAATCTGAAAGAAATATAGAGCAGAAGCAGCCTGAAAATAATAAAAATATCTATAGTTAAGCTGCAAACTACACAGTGCATTCTGTAGATACCAATAAAAATATATACTATTCCTCGCAGATCTACCCAAAATTTTGGTGTCGACACACTGACGGCTGCCTATGTACACCTCACCAAGCAGGGTACAATGACTATGTGGTCACGTGTTCTACCTTTAAAAGTCAATTCAACTGAAAGCCAGGCACAACTAGAACTGAAGCAGAGCACAGCATACATTTATGAATCAGCACAGCATACATTTATGAATTGCCAGTCTAAAAACTAAAAAAAAAAACACCTGAAAGATACAACTGTGCGGCCTGACACAAGGCTTGCATCCTTCTAGTACAGCTGAACAAATATATCGAGCCTTCACCCAAACTGTATTGGAACTGCTGCATTTACAAAAACAAGCTTATGAGCTAGCAATCACTGTCAACACAACTACCCCAAAGAGTCTGCGCCACTGCCCCACACAATCTGAACATATGTTCATATGTTCAGATCATATGGTGTCAAATATACACAAGCCATTAGACTTGTGCAGGCACGGTAACTGGCTATAGATCCTAACTATTGAAGCGTTGCCCAAATCAACAACAAAAAAAATCATCTGGCAAAAATTCTACCACTGGTCACAAAAACACCTTCATGAACATTTCTGATAATGACATGGAAACTTGACAGATTCAATGATCAAAACTACTGCATCACAAGGGCCAGCTCAGTGAGGTCATCTCGACTGCCAAAGCTACAAGGCTCTAAAACTAAAAACTAGACCCCCTTCTTTTTGTTTGTATGCAAGGCAAAAATTAAATGCAATTAGTAAAAAGTAAGACTGGAACCAACACGGAGCACTCTTAGAAGCAAGTCTCATCTTTCAAGCAACACTGCAAACATGAAGCCAAATCCTCGGAAGCAGTAATTCCCTCCCAATGAAGCCTGAGCTTTCAAGTAGAAGCAATGAAAGGAAAGTGATTTCAGTTACAAAATCTAGGAATTTTCTTGGAACAGGATAAGAGTGCTGCAGAGTAAAAGGAACCATGGCTGTCCATATTTTGAATAACGAAACATGCCAGTGCTCAAAAGTAACACAAAATGTGCATTAATAATGAGCCCACAAAACCATGGCTGTGTGCTATCAGTACGCCAATGTTCAGAGAACTGATATGGCATTTTTTTCTCTTCAATCAGCCCACTTGACTCCCGTTGCACGTTTTCCAAATGTGTACGCAACTGTTAGTGTTCAGCGTAAGAGCCTTTTACAAAAGAAACACATTCCCTACAAGCAATCATGATACACCCAAAGGAGCCCACAAATAATGCAGAAGTTGGTGACCACGAAATAATAATAATAATAATTGGTTTTTGGCGAAAGGAAATGGCGCAGTATCTGTCTCATATATCGTTGGACACCTGAACCGCGCCGAAGGGATAAAGGAGGGAGTGAAAGAAGAAAGGAAGAAGAGGTGCCGTAGTGGAGGGCTCCGGAATAATTTCGACCACCTGGGGATCTTTAACGTGCACTGACATCGCACAGCACACGGGCGCCTTAGCGTTTTTCCTCCATAAAAACGCAGCCGCCGCGGTCGGGTTCGAACCCGGGAACTCCGGATCAGTAGTCGAGCGCCCTAACCACTGAGCCACCGCGGCGGGGCTGACCACGAAATCGGAAATGCCGATTTCCTGATCGGTAGTTATGGCAAACAACGGCAGTCATTTTCAACAGCACAATAAGAAGGAAAGGAAGAACTGAGCAGCATTTTAACATCACAGCAGTTCGGAGAAGAAAAAAAAAAGCAGGAAAGAATTGTTCTTATCAAATCGAACGACACGGCAAACAAACAAAAAATGCTGCGGACCGAACACTGCTGCAGCAAAACCACGACCGGCACGAAGCTCAAAGCGAAACGCAAATGCGCAAAGCAAAATAAACGGCCGTGTGCTGCCTAACCGTAAGCTAGTGTTGAGAAGGAAGACAACATGAACACAAGCATGCAGTTGGAAACTGACGAGAGGTGCTCACACAAGTTCAATATTACGGCGTCTAGCTCATTAACCAAGTATCACCCTTTCCTCCACCCGAAGGAACAGCGCAGTCCCAGTACGACTGTTGAACAAGAACACGCCCGCACCGAGAAAACGACTCGTTCACAATCACAGCAACAGCCAGTTGTACTCTCCTTTACCTTTGCTCAACCTCAACGATTCAGCGCTGTTTAAAGGAGAATAAGATCCCATACAGATTGCTCGCCTTCAGAACGAAATAAGCCGTGATGAAGAAGAAACAAAAAAGGCCGTGACCAGACGACAGCTGATTGAGCAACGCCGGTCCCCGCACGACGACGGACGACGATGGAGGCGCGGCATGTCCGTTTGCGCTGCTTGTCGATACAGGCGAAAAAGAAAAAAAAAAGAGAGGAGGGGAAATGAAGAAAAAAGCACGGCTGGCAAAAAGCTCTACCTTTGGAAGCCAGCTTGGACCGCTCTTGCTCTGTCCCCGACGAAAACCCTAAAGGCTCCGGGCATGGAACGAAAACGAAATCCACGAATGCTACTACGGCGCGCGCGAACGTCGGGGATCTACGGCAGACTAATATGTCGACGGATGCTTTTATGCTTTCCATTTCGAACAAAAATGCAGCAACACGTCGGCACGAGCACGAGGAGGCACGAGCACGAGGAGGCACGAAGAGGCACGAACACGAGAAGGCACGCGCACGCACACGCGCGCATTGGGAAGATCAAGAGGCTCACCTCAACGAAAGGAACCGGCGAGGGTCTCCCGACGCTGTGGCAACAGTGTCGCTCGGCGGTTGTGTCAGCTCCAAAGGGTGATCATCTTACGCTAGCGCGCAGGAGAAACCTGCAACAAACGTGCCACCGGGCCCAGGGCTCGTTCACCAACGGCGTCCTCGACGCGCGGGCAGCATCGGCAGTCGCACACCGCACGGAGTCGCGAACGAGCCTCCGACGACGCGACCGCTCACTTCCGCGGGAGGTGGTGGTGGGGTGGGGGAAGGACTCGGAGCGGAACTCAGTGGCGGTGCTGCTCCTCAGCGTTTGCGAAAGGCGGCCGCCGAATTGCGTAGCACGCCGATACGGCACCCGAGGCGGTTTCTCCAGCACGGACTGGCCACATTCGCTTCTCCGTCGGCAAACGAATCGTGAAGAAACGAAGACAGTTCTTTTTCTTACACCAACGTTAAGCCTAATACTGGATGCTAGGCTAGCTATCAGCACAGAACAATGCTTTCGGGTCTTCCCATTCGCACGGGGGGCCTAGCGAACCGCGTGGTTTGTGTGGCAAGACGGGCCGCACTACCAATGGCCCGATGCCGGAGAGGGGTTTCTCGCAAAGGAAAACTCACAGTACCGCCTCTGCATATACCTGCCACTAAAACCGGGCACAAATGCATGGATCACCTCGTCCGGAATCATATGCTACAACCCCTACAACCACAGAATACCTACAAAACTACAGCTCCTTGCTGCTCCCGCTGCTTGCTGCTACGGGAACCTCAGTGTACCGTGAGGATAACACCAAGGTCGCTGCCGACGCCATTTTTTGTCTCTTTAAAATTGGATTTCACAGCTAATTTTTTTTCTCAAAATAAACATAAGCTCGTTTGATAACACTGTATACTAATATCACGGCAACGAGTAGTATATTTCCTCCAGTAATGACATTAATGCCAATACAAAAACAATTGACCCCGTTAAACCGGACGAAAAGATCACTGCAGTATTGATCCCATGTTGCCATGCGTGGAATGAATGGAGAAAAGCCGCACGATTTCGTAACTGTCGACCAAAGGCAAATCCGCAAGAATTCAGACAGGTAAAAACTTTCGCATAGCTTCATTGCTGAAATGCGGTTAACGTTGGCCAAAATAAAAATTTCGCAGCGCAGATGCGCACTTCCTTCGCCTCGAGCCTGTCTTTGTAACAACAATTCACGTTCTCGAAGAATAGTTTTCACAAAATATTAAAGCAAAGAACAAAACTTTAGACGTTTTAAAAAACTGTAAATGATGCTAACTAAAGCTTTAATGTGACGCGCAAAACAGTTCAACTTGGTGAGTTTCGGTTTCGGGGTCATAAAAGTTTAGCTTTGAAGTGCGGCTAATCTGCGAATGTCAGCTTGGCGGCGCAAAGAATGTGGATGCAAAGCAAAAAAAAGAAGGGCGAGCACTCTGTATTCGTAAACCTGAGTTCTTTTACCGTGCTTTTATCTATTTTTCATTAAAACTTACAAACTAACCAACATTCTTCGCAGTAACTACTCGCCGCACCGAGGCACCACCACCCAACCACCACACTCATACTTGATCACCGCTCGTCCCTACCCTCCGGTGAAGTTTAGTGGTTATGTTGAATGCTACTGAGCACAAAAGAAGTTCATTGTGCTAGTTTCTGGTGCAGATCCGGGCCGACTAGAAATTTTTATCGGTGATAGACGCAAAGCCTGCAGAAACAGACTACAACACACTTGTAGTTAACAGGCGAATCCTGATGGGTTCGACAACTTCAGGCGTGTCAACTGTTTCTGAGCCTTGCGTCTACAACGGATAACAATTTCCACTCGTCCAATCACGTCTCAGGTTAAGCTATATTTTATTGCATTTTTACTCCCACACCTGAAATGCTTCAGGGATGTCGTACCAGTCCTACTCTTTCAGGGGCTCATACACGCATAGTTTTTAAGACAAGCTTCGACTTCATTCTTATATAAAAAAATGGAAACAGAAATCAAGCCATGCTCAGTGTGCGTCTGTGTGCGGCGGGGGGAATCTTTGAAAGGAAAAGGGAAAAGCGTCTGAATAAGCATGCCTCCGACGTAAGCACACGTGTCAGGGTGGCTTCTCCGGTGCGTCTATTACGTCGCCGTTACACACACTCGTATGAACAAGGTTCACATTATATAGTTTACTCTTGCCACCAAAAAAGCGCGTTGCCTTGCGTCTGAAGGCTTACTAGGATTTCTTGGCAAACACAGAACAGAAAGATCAAAATTCCAAGAGGACCCTCGGGTCCATGCGTCACTGTAAGGACAAAGGGGATATATGCGGACTTCAAAATCGATATTACGCGTTGAGAGCAGATGTCATTCGAAAAAAAAAATACCCTTCAACAGATGAGGTAGGGGAAAGAGCAGCAGCTGCCGCTTCAGAGGGCCGTTTCCCCAGACTACTGAAAGGGGATTTCAGTAGTCTGGGGATTCTTCCCGTTGCGATTACAGGGGCCAAACACCGACGTCACAAAGAAACATTTAGCAGCTGTTCCTGAAAAAAACACACGCAAACGTCATGTTAAAAGCGTTAAAGGAGAATAGGCACCCACCTTTTAACGCGATAGCGTTGAAGGCGCCGTTCGGCGGACAACCCGGCGCCGGCGTGACTGGAAAATCCTGATTGGTCGAGAGGATATAGTGGCATTGAAAAGCAGTTTCTCTGAAAAGAAGAAATGGTGGTGAAGTGGAATGGAAGCGCTGTTCTTTGGATCGGGAGCCGAGCACGCTACCTCTACTCCACTAAGGAAAGTTTGTTGGTGGGATAAATGAAGGCTTTGTGCGAGCACTTGGCACAGCACAGAAGGCGAATTACATTACAGGAATATTTAGTTAACTACGGTCACAAATTAGCATCACCAATTAATGTGGATAGTGACGTCTAATAAATCGGTATATGATGACAACAAACGTGCGGGTGGTTTTCGATGTCCATGAAGGGTGCTCCAGTGGACTCCCAAGCGATCGTAGGGATCCTTTAACTCTATCGTGTCATACTGTTGAGGTGAACTTATGAGTTCCCCAAGTTTTTTGTTGGGTGTTTTCTTCGTTGTAATGACGCGTACGATATAACTGCACTTGGACCACCACGTGCTATTCGCCTCTGACCACTAAATAATTTATAATTGAATTTCTTCTCTCACCTGTTTCTCTTCCGGTGTCAACGGCCGAGCGATGGACATATGATGTCGAAGGTCAGTCATGCCCAAAAATTCTGGGCAAAAACATTTTTGAACGCGGAAAAAGGATCATGAACGCAGTGTTTTCATATATTGTAAGGTTTCACTGCAACAATCAATGTATCCGCAGGGGGGGCGCTGTTCCCTCTGGAAAAATGTTTTTTTTTTTCTGGGGGGGGGGGGGGGGGTGGTCGGGGGGGGCGGCCACCTCTCCTTGCCCTAAAGCCCCTCAATAAAGCATAAGTAACGCAAAGCTTTGAACTTTCCGACTTCCCTCCTCTCCTAGCGTGCCGCCGGATAACCGAGCCTCCCATTGGCCGAGGCGCTGTGGTCACGTGTTAGCGCGCGCTTTTTGGCTCCGCAGCACATAGAGTTTCTTACTATTAATAGTAAAGTACTCTTAAAGTAAGGTACTATTAAAAGTAAGAAACTCTATGCCGCAGCAGACGCCGGCACCATTGTCGGCGGTAGAAATCGCGCTTCGTTTTCTTTTTGTGCGGCAGAGTTTTGGCGGGAAGCGTTTCTCGAGCTTTGACCGCATGTACGCGCTGCCACGACGCCGAGCTTCTGTTGCGCTTACGGGTGCAACAACCGAGGAGGCAGTGGGAAAAAGCTTTTTCGTCATGCCGTCCGGAAAAAAACAATGCGGCTCGCCGAACAGTTTGGCTTCGCAAGATCGGTTACAGAAACATTGATAATGTGCTGGATACGCGTCTTTACGATGTGAGTGTCCGTTCTTCAGTTGTCACGTTTTTTGTTTTTGTGTGTTCATGCTGCTGGCTCTGCGGGTGTAGGTTTGATGTCGCGGGCATTACGTGGCGTATTAGTTTGCTTCTCGTTCGCGGGCTCCACTCAAAACTTGCGCTTCATGTTGTTTGAGCTCGGCCGCTTGCGCTGCTCGCGCTGCAGGTCTATAGCTTTCATTCTGCGCACATCGCTGGACTTCTTTTGTTTCCTTCCCTCACGAACTCGATACTATAAAGACGGGTTCTCGCTTTTTGAGCGATGCTGTTCATGCTGCTCGCGGTGCAGGTCAAGCTTTCATGTTGCGCACATTGCTGACTATTTGCGCTGGTAGGCTTCTTCCCAAAATCGGTCGTTACTGTGCCTAGGCACAGTAACGGCAGCTATCTAGCTTGAATACTCCATATCTGCGTGGATAATACTTGAGAATGCAAGCGAATACCTCCGTTAAACGTAGATGCGTGCATTTTCTCCTTGAAAATTGGAAAATTGGTATCTTGAGGAAAGGAAATGGCGCAGTATCTGTCTCACATATCGGCGGACACCTGCACCGCGCCGTAAGGGAAGGGGTAAAGGAGGGAGTGAAAGGAAGAAAGAGGTGCCGTAGTGGAGGGCTCCGGAATAATTTCGACCACCTGGGGATCTTTAACGTGCACTGGCATCGCACAGCAAACGCAAAAGGCGCCCATGTGCTGTGCGATGTCAGTGCACGTTAAAGATCCCCAGGTGGTCGAAATTATTCCGGAGCCCTCCACTACGGCACCTCTTTCTTCCTTTCACTCCCTCCTTTACCCCTTCCCTTACGGCGCGGTGCAGGTGTCCGCCGATATGTGAGACAGATACTGCGCCATTTCCTTTCCCCCAAAAACCAATTATTATTATTATTATGCACCGCGCCGTACGGGAAGGAATAAAGGAGGGAGTGAAAGAAGAAAGGAAGAGAGAGCTAGGTGCCGTAGTGGAGGGCTCAGGAATAATTTCGACCTCCTGGGGATATTTAACGTGCACTGACATCGCTCAGCACACGGGCGCCTTAGCGTTTCGCCTCCATCGAAACGAGGCCGCCGCGGTCGGGTTCGAACCAGGGACCACGGCGGCTGCGTTTCGATGCAGCCGCCGCGGTTCCGGGGTTTCGCGTCAAACAACTTCCTAAATGAACAACGTTTTGCTTCAAACAGGGCTGAGTAAATTCGGGTTTTAGTCTTTCAGCGCTTGAATTTTTATTTCACGCTGCTTCGACCGAAAACGATTAATTAACTGCGGCAGACCAGGCTGCTGCGCGTTATGCATGGAAATTACACCAGGAAAGACAATGTTCTATAAACAGCCATTATTGCATATGCTGACCGAAGATGACAATCACCTAAACAAGCAACATTCTAGTGAGCCATGCAAAGCTGTAACTGCGCGCAAAGCAGTGGTTAAAAGCCTTTTTTGATTGCTGCTACTCAACCCAAACAATTAACCCAACACCAAAATTGTGCTCACAACCGTGTTACAGTGCGCAACTAGGGAACCGTATTCGCCTATTTACAAATAAAAAATAAGGGACTACCGTCAGTCGGATCCATTTAACGTTAGCTTGCGAAGTGTTCGAGGTATAGTAACTCCGATATAACCACTAAGCTTTCCTGCATTAAGAAAAAAAAAATAAGAGGAGTATGCGCCTACGCACAGCCGACTGCACGACGAAGCGCGCCTTTGAGAGAATGGATTACGGCAGCATTACACCGCCATCCATCCAAATAAAGCCTAGGCCGCAAGTCTAGTCGTATATCAGTCCCCTTAATTCCTCTTGGCGGAGTTAAATTTCGAACAAGATCGGGCAAACGACGCCGGTTGAAAAACAACACTCCGAGGATGTTCACTTCTGCGCCGCGAGCTCGATCGCGCATGCCACTTCCCCCGTGAGCAGCAGGCAGTCAAAACGATCGCAGTGCAGTAATCTCCGACAAAGCAGCGAAACATGGGTCGGGGCAGTTGTTTGGGTTGCTATAATTTTTTATCTCCCATGCCATGATCTCACTGCGGCTGAATCGAAGACAGAACATGCCACAAAGAATTGATTCGGGCGCGTGATCCACTGCGCGCCAACGCTCGAGCCTTGGGCAACAACACTCGGAGGATGGGCTGCGAGCTCGGCCGCGCGCGCCACTTCCGCCGTGTGCACCGCAAGCAAAGCGATCGCAGTACAAAAAAAAAAAAATCGACGTTGCTGACGGCAGTTATTTGAGTACCTGATTTTTTAATCTCCCATGCCATGATCCCATTTCGACCGCAGTCAAAGCAGAAAACGCACGCACGGTCTACTGCACGCCAAAGGGCGAGCGTTGGGAGCGTCTGCTAGCATCCCACGGCCTAGGTGCCGCCACCGTCGGCGCCCGGGAGGAGCCGACACAAGGAGCGCCAGCATATAGGAGGAGGAGAGGAGAGATGTCGTTAATTTTAGTTGATTGAGGGCTGTACCTTGCCCTCCCTGTTCCGGGGTCCCTGGCTGTAAACGACACTGATGTCGTTGTGATCAAATGTTGCTATCAGAAACCGCACTGCGCTAACTTCAACCACCGGCTGGAGAGCGTCGTCGTGAGGGACGCGCGCTATTCAAAACATGCGTCCTACAGCAGTGGACTTACGCGTTTTGCTCAGAGCGCAGAAGACACTTTCCCAGTAAACCTATCTCTACGAAAACTGTCCCTCCTGACGGTCCACGACGTCTGCACTGGATCTCTCCCTGAATTTCAGTATCACGTAAAATTATTTGAATAATCAATTAAGTCATCTAGATTATAACATTCCTGGATGGTTCAAGGAACACCAGCGACGCTGCTTCAATTTCATTTCTGCTGCTAGTACCAGTTTTTATCTTTTTTAAGCCTTTGATTCACACTAGCATTTTGGCGTCCATTGCGACTGTCTTGAACAGAACTCTTGTTTAATTTTTTTTAACCTTCCTGGGTCGCTCTGTTTCTTTTTTTGATATCAGGTGGATATCATTATTCGCAATTTTGGCACGTTCCAAAGTGTTTCCCTTTCATTTACCTGCGGCAGCAAGTATTTTCGACAGCTTGCAAGCGACGTATATACGCTAAATTTTTTCGCGCTTAGCAAGCGTGAGTGTCGATGATTTTTCGCACGCTTGTTCTAAGCGTGATGTGTTTTCACGCTGAAAAATCACGCTTCCTAAGCATGACTCACAGGAGGCGTAACGCTTGACAAGCGTGAGTGGAGGAAATTTTTTGCACGCTTGTTTTAGGCGTGATGCGCTTTCAGCGCTCACGCTTGCCGTGCGCGACTGGCGATCTTCCGAACGCTAAAAGCGAAATAAAGCTTTTTCAATTATTCGATGCGGAATTCTCCTCCTCTGTAGGCCGTCAGAAATCATTTAAAATGAAGTTGAAAGGAGGTAATCCTTGTTGTGCCGTATTTATGGGCTTGGCGGCTGGTTGTAATAAACTGATGACTACCATTGAATAGGTAATTACAAAAAAAATTCATTTCGCAGATATACGTAAACAAAAACACTGCGCTGGGAGAACATAACACAAGATAGCTAGCTTTTTTAGAAAATCAGAATGTGGTTTATAGTAGAAGTAGAATGAAAAAAATTAAGACATTCCTTCATTACTTCATTGGTCACCCTCACCATTTTATACTTAAAGGCACATAATGCGTGCTTAAGCACTGCTCAAGATCGGCAATTCGTTATTGTGTGCTATGTCGCCTCGAACGACTATGCCTTCACAACAACGCTTTTCTCGCGTATATACTGAATAACAAGCGGATTTCTAAACACTTAAAAAGTTACCTATCAGCGCTTATTCACTGTCGTCGCCTTTACAACCTTAGCGTGAGCTGAAAGTTCTAAGAAAAAAGGTAATATTTTTTTGTTGAAACTAGTTTCATGACATCGTCCTACATATGGACTCCGTAGCTAACGAAAGTAGTGCAAGAGGGGGTCATCTCATTTGAACATTGTTTAGGAGCTGCATTATGAAAATACCCGTTCCGAAAAGTTGATATGTTTTATATCATGCCATAAAATAAGTTTAGAGAGCGCGAATTTGTTGTGTAGCTTTCTGACGAATCCAAGCTCCGTTGGAGGCTATGCAAGAAATTTTTTCATAAAGTATTTTGCGCAAGCACATCTAGCCAGTCCTACAACTAACCCTCTGATATGCATTCTTACGGCGTCACCACCTATACGTTAGTAAAGAAAATTAAGCGAGAAATGCTGTTAGGTTTCACATGTAGAAGCAAAGCTGAGGCGCAATATACGAACGCGAAGTAAAACGAATTTTAAATTTGAGTGGAACTTTTTATTGATAGGTTACAAAAATGCTCCCCTCGAAGAACAATCTCAGAAACAAATAAAAGAAGAAAATAGGCTCTAGATGAATCCCTGGTGCCGGTTTAAAAAAGCGCATGAACACTGCTATGTAAAGTCAGGCAGGAATAAAACGCGAGAACGCATATGCCGCATTTTTTCCACTTTTCAGGTAGATATTCCTTTCTAACTATTTTAAGAATATATACTTCGGTGCACCTTTCGACCTTAAACATGAATCAGGCTAGTTGTGCGCAAGTACAATGGTAAGATATTTTTTTTTTGCACGCTGTTTGCCTTTCATTCCGGCCTGACTATATACTTCTCTCAAAGTAGAGCTTCGACAAGAAAATCCCGCAGCCTTTTCTGCGCGCATGTAATTTCGCCTGTACCGGCACATCCTACCACTGCTTGAATAAAATCCCGTATACGCAATGCTCTTAACGTAATATACGCACAAACAAAGCACCAAGGCCTTCTTTGTGATGTGTCGGGTTGCAAATTGACGATTGCACGGGCTCTTCGCACCGCGACAGCTAACAGCACCGCCCGCAGCAGCACTGTCTTTACGTACTAGACCGCAAGCATATTTGTGCTGCCTCCTAGCAATGCAAATATTAATACACACGACTGCGACTTCACCCAGCAGACTGAAATTCTCAAAAGGTAAAAGAATTGTATCTTACAATAAAAGGCTAGGTTGTAGTGCCGCCTACAGACACATGCGAATTCGGTACAATACTGTTAGATCGATGTGCCGCGCACTGTCATAAAAAAATTGGAGGACGCTTAAGCTCCGTCTTAAAGAGTGAGGCGCGACAGCGTGTCGCAGCGTTGCCGAGGGGCACACGGAACGCCATCGCCCGTTCGGCGCGACGCGTGGCCCCTTGGACAATTTAAGGAAATGACGCCTGTCTCACATATCTCGGCGGACACCCGAACCGGGCCGTAAGGGAAGCAAAATGAAATGAACAATTCCTTGTAAGGAAATGAAATGACGCCTGTCTCACATTTTTCGCTGGACACCCGGAACGCGCCGTAAGGGAAGGCCCAGCTGATCAATCAGGATTGATCGATCGATCAATAAATCAATAAATCGCTCGATCAATCAATCAATCGATCAATGATCAATCAATCCATCAAACAATAAATCCATCAATCAATCAATAAATCCATCTATCAATCAATACTTGATGCTGTCGCGTTAAAAAATCCCTTCCCTTACGGTGGGTTCAGGCGTCCACCGAGATGCGCCATTTTTTGCTCACGGCCAAAGACGCCGACGCCGACGACACCGGCTTTTCTGCGACACGAGCTCCTTAACGCTTTCGCGTTAACAATCGAACTCCAGCTGCAATGTGCAACACAAAGAGGCACATTTTTAGTGTGGCCTTAACGCGCGGTTCTGTGCAATGTGACTGGTTTCAACGCGTTGTAATGTTCGCTCCGACTGTGCGAATTACGGTATGCTACTTTTTTTATCTAATTTTTGAAGCGCTCAGCGGAGAACGGTGGGAGCAGGCGCTTTTACCCCCACGCGCGAGCAGCCAGGTGGCTTAAGGAGCGCCGGTGGTACTACTCTCCCAAAATTCCCACTAACGCGAACCACAACGCGGCCGCGAAACTTTGGCGCCAGAGAGCAAAAGCTAATGAACGCAAGACGCCGAGACAGGCGAAACGGGATGGCGAACGAGACGACTCACAGCAACGGCAGCGAGAGCAACTCTCTAATGAACGCAAGACGCCGAGACCGGCGAAACGGGATGGCGAACGAGACGACTCACAGCAACGGCAGCGAGAGCAACTCTCCTTTCTTTGTTGTCATCTCTCCCGGTCGACCACACGACCCGAGTCAAATGGCAGCTACGAACATGACCTAACCCTAAGGCGAAGTTCTGAGGTAAATAAGAGAATCCCTTACACTTCACTCTGAAAACGTCGTTGCTCTGAAAATAGTGCGAAAGCATATATTGAGTAAATACATTAAAAATAATTTGCTTACCTAGATATTCAAAAATGGCCGATGAGCGCCCACAGCCCGCAGAGAGCGGCGCCAAGTCGCACGTGAACTCTGGGCAGTCGTACACTGTGTTCTTGAACCTACTGCGAGGCACACCCAGCAGGTCAACCGATGCCAACACACTCATAATATTGTTGCTTTTGCACCACTCTTCACCACCAGAAACAAACGCGCCACACAGCACACGCTTGAAACGCAGGCAGACAGACGCAACGCACAAAAGAGACTACTAGGGCCGATGGCTCCAACGGCTCCGACGGTAAAACCACGTTTTCGCGCCTATATCGCTGAAGCGAGCGCCACCTTTCGAGGCCTCCTCATCTAAAAAACAAAAAAAATGGCTGTGGTTCAGCTCTGGTTAACGCACGGATCTCCACTAGGTGGCTGGATGACGCATCCCCGCTTTCCGAAGTCGGCGCAAGTGAAACCGCCGGAAGTTCAATGGGATGTCCCGGAACTTGGTGTCTGCTGTGTATTTTAATGCAATAAGTCGCGTCTTTCGACCTTCCGTCCTCAGTTTTTCGCGTTGTTTTCGTGTAAAGTAATGTGTAATATCAAAGGAATAAGCAAGCTCAAAGCGAGAAGTGTGTACATTGTTTCGGGAACCCTGTAATTTCAGAAAAACCGAAGAAAACAGGCATGCAGGTCTCACGCTGCCGCGGCAAGGGGTATGTGCATTAAACACCGTGTTCTTATCTGGTTCTTGTCTTCCGAGCATAATTAGGACAAATAGCGGAATGACAATGAGTCGAGGTCATCTTAAAAACAAATTTTCGTGTAGCAAAGAACAGGCGAATGATGGCGCGGAAATCCTGATATTCGAAGAGCCACTCGTTATACAGCTGCCACAGTTTCAGTTTCGAGTTTGTGGCGGACGATGTCTCTTCTCATCGACGGCGGTTGAGTTGTATCGCTTTAGGGTGTCAATTACCTTCCAGACGTGCTTTCAACCTAACTCCATAGCACAGCCATGTTTCATCTACACAGCGCGAGAGAAACGACTGACGAGAAAGACGAATGTAGCAGCGCGTGTGACAAGCGCTGTTAGAAGTCAACTGCACCAAGCATCACGAATAAAACCCCATTACGGCATATTTTGCTACAGTACGAAACTATACTTGATACACACCGTGAAAGAATCAGTACCATATACATTTGGACGCGCTAATGTGAAACAGCAGAGCACTGTCGGCACCTCAGCAGGTAGTGGCCTCGCCCTCGCTCCGGTTATTCGGTCTAAACATAATTCGGTAGAGTGGTGACTGCAAAGTCGGCTGCGTGGTGAAGGTTTACACCTATTCTTTCTTAAAATCCCCAGGATTCTGGCCCATGCGCTTCGAAAAACCTATCGCGCCATCTCGCGGCAGCCGGCGGCGCGGCGGCGCGTAACTCAATGGCGATGAAAAATAAAAATTTATACCCCGTCGCGCATAGAAGTTAGAGATTAGCTCTCTTGCCTAGATATTAAATGCTTCTTAAAGATTCATTTAGTGGAGTTTCATCAATGTAGCTTACATGTTGAGTTTATCATGCGCAATGAGTTGCGATTGCATGGAGCCAATGGCGAGGTACTGAAAAATACCCCACTTGACTTCACGTTATCGCTCACCACAGCCCTAATTTGCAATATGTCGACAAGCTCTCGGAGCTTCAGGTAGCGTAATATGCTACCTTTAAAGAAATATAAAGTATTTTATATCTGAATGGAACAAAAGTTTTCCTGCGCTGTTTTTCTATTGAACATGTATCCCCAGCATCGGCAAGAAACGTGTGGCGCCCTCTCTCGGTGTGTTGGCAAGGCGCACGTCCCTCCTACAATGTCCCTGCTTTGGTAGATTGCTTTGGGATGTTGAGCCGTGCCGTACGAGTGCGCACTTTTATCAAAAGTGCTCCATCGGAGTGAGGCTATGACCATGGGCTGCTACATAAAATGCTACAAGAAAGCGCGTGCCTTCTATGAGGTATATAGAGGAAATTTTAAGGAGACTCTTTTGCTTGACAGGTGAATTTTTTATTAAGCGTGTACAGTGACCACACGGGCATAGGTTATAGTGGAATTGCGTGCGCATTAACAGTGCAAAGCAATGAAACTTCCAGGTACTTTCGTTCAAGCAGTGAAATGCGTAATTCCCGGACGCAAATACTTAGAGCTTACTCACCGATACTTTTATATGGTTCTTGCACTGTGCATTGAAAATATTAAAATCGCGTATTAATGACTACATTTTAACAATCATAATATTAGCTTCAATAGCAGACGGCTCTTCGAAAGTTTTCTCGGTGTGGTGAAAGTGCAACACGGATGCGTTGAAGTGAAGGTTGTAGGTGCTGCACTGTAGCAGGCGGCAAACCTGATGCTGCGTTCTATCACAGTAGGTGATTTGTCCAATGTAACAATTAGTAGTGTGGTAGTTCACAACATTTCTTTCTATGTTGGTAAAGCGCCTCTCATGATTCGATCGTTCGCCGTCGATAAGGGCTTTACCATTGCTGTAATCGATGCTAGTTTCGGCAATTATGTGAACGGTATACGTAAACTATGAATCGCTAACGAAGACTTCATAGAATGGCATGCTGGGAACTATTCTGAAGAGTGTGCCATCTGTTCGGCAAGCAAGTAAATAGCCGTTACCCAGAGCAGCGATCAAGAATCAAACCTTAATTAAATGTTCTTGATTATGATTTAAATTTGCTGAGAAATGAACAGAAGGTTTTGTCGCCTAACACGACATTTCAAACCTTATTAGGTTTCTCCAGCGCGGCGGCGGCTGGGCGCTCCACCCAGTCCGCTTGTGCAATGTGCCGGTAGCGTGATTAATTAGCGACAGGACGCTACGTGCGCGCGGCCCTGAATATGCAGTGAATTTAACGTGTTGCGAATATGTGCAACAGTACCTATAGGCACTCTCGCACGAGTGGAGCGAACATATTAATTTTTTTTTATTTTTGCATATGGTGTGCGAGCCTACCCCCGTCTTTTTTTTTTCTGTCGTTCTCGTACTTCTCGCTGTCCACTCTCTTTGCCTTTAATTCCCCCGGCTGCAGTTCCGGTGCTTGAGAGATTAGATAGCAATCGCCGGGCCGGCAACATTTTAAGCTTCTTTTTTGTATTTTCGTCAGTTGTTGTTGCCTTTGAATTGCGATTGGCAAACTGCTACTTCTTCAAGGTGTGGGTCGGGGGGAGTTGCAGGTGCTTTTTAAGCACACAAACCATGGGAGTAAGAAGAGGGAGCTGTTTCCAGGGAACGATTAACACTCTCCCGCGACTTTTAAATGTGCCATGATTGGTTTCCACAGCCTACGACACCAAGCACTCGAAGAAAGGTATATATTGCATCATGACCACGCCTTAGGCCTTTTTTTCAGGATGACTGTCTTTGAAGGGGTAGAGGAGGCGTCCGATAATGGTGGCCGGCTTGTGTGTAGTTTGCTTCTCTTCCTTACTGAGAATACTGGCCAAGGTTTCGCTGACACCTTTTACGTACGAATTGCATGCGCGTTTTTGCTACTGGCGTGTCCTTAGCCTAAGCATATAGAGTTGTTTTCGTTGCTGCCTTTTCGGTATTGGATGACACATCGAGTGAAGAATCTTGGGTATCCATTTCTTAGAAATGATTTCTCTTGCTGATGATGAGTTTTAATAGTGCACCAAGCGCAATGGGACGAAGTGTTTTCTGGAACACAAGGTTAGGTGAAAGACCATTGTCCGAGCACTTCAACTAAAAGAAACCAAGCGCCAGCCTTCGAGCAAACTTGTGCCCATTGGAAACCAGTGGGTACACGGCGGCACTGGGGAACGAATCAAACACCGTCCTCGAGCCGCATGCTTAAAGCGATATGCCATTGCTGTTGTCGCTGATTTTTAAAACAAATAAGCTTGAATTTCAACCTACCCTTCGGACACAATTTTTGGCAGTGTTCCTCCCACAAAGGCTACGAATACAAGACGCACTGTTCCCAGCATCAAACGGATGAAGAAGGGGGAGGGGCGGTAACATGAAGGGCCAAGGATGTGAGCAGGTGCATAGGTAGGGAGAAATTACTTTTCAAGAGCTGCACGGGCAGCCGGTTTGCAGGGTGGTTAAGAGGAGGAAGGAAATGACAGTGGGTAGGGGTATCCTGCTGTGCCTTTGCCTGCCTCCTTTTACCTTTCATCGAATCGTGGAGCGCAGACCGTGGTTGCTTCTTGAATGAAAACTAAGCATTTTGACAGATTTGCCTGTCTGGTTGAGTTTGAAGATTTATAATAAACTGCGCACCTCCAACCAAAAACTAAAATTAACCCAACGTTTCGAAGCCGACTCGGCTCCTTCATCAGGGGTGACTGAGGGCAGTAGCTAGCGTATTTAAGTATGGAGGGGAGGAGGGGGTCAAGAGAACGAAAGCTGTGATGCGAAAGGCGTGGGGGAGGGGGAAAGGGGGGGGGGGGCGAAAGGCGGGGTTAAGGCTGCGAGTCATGTTGCCGCACTGTGGGGAGGCGGTCAATGGCGATTTTTTTTTTTGGTTGAGTTGAAGAGCGAAGTCCCTAGTCATATACTGGGGGCAGGTTTCCTTTTGTGCGGTTGATGTTTGGGGTGGTTTGGATGTGCCAGGATTCGAGAAGGAGCCTTCTGTGGTAATTTGTTTCGGTTCCGAGGATGCTGGTTTCATCGAAGTTGATTCTATGGTCTGAGTCCTCGGAATGTTCGGCTACAGGATTGCGCTCTCTTGCGAAGTTGCGGACGTAGTTTTTATGCTGCCGATTTCTTTCTTTTGAGATTTTTGGTTTCGCCGATGTAGCTTGCGTCGCAGTCGGCGCATGGAATTTGGTAGACAATGCCTTGGGCTCTTTCTCTCGGCGGCCGGTCTTTGGGAACAGGTAGGCAAAGCGCAACAGTGTTTGTGGGCTTGTGCGCAACCTGGAGACCCCCCTTTTTTTCAGGATGTGGGCGATCGTTTCGCTGACACCTGCGACATAAATTAGTGACGTATTTTGGTGTTGCCGTTGGTCTTTGTGCGTTGATTTCTTGACGCATGTTGTAATGTTTTCGAAGTCGAGTGGTTTTTTGAATAAAGTGTTTCGGGTAGCCGTTCATGATGAGTTCTTTGAATATAGTGCGTTGTTTCTGCTCTATGTTTCTGCTCCCTACGTTGTGAAGCACGACGAAGTCGGTGCCTCTGCCGGAACGGCCCGGAAAGGTCATGGACACACTCTTGTCTCCAGGTTGACATAAAAAAAAAACTTACAACCGCTAATGTGTCAGTCCTGGCAAAGGGTCTTTCCACACACGGACAAAAATCTCGCAAAAATGACATCAGAGCTTCTGCAGAAGATCAGTTACATTCTTTAATGCCTTCCACCAACTTAAGGAATTCCACCAGCTTTGTTAAAAGCACAGCGCATGGCACAGGTAAACAGTGGCACAAAAACAAATTTCGGATGGTTTAGCGTGGTTTCGTAAAATGCAACTATAGGAGCGCTAGCAGTTCGGTTCTCAGTGCTGTTTCGGTGTTCGGTTCCGTTGCGCACGGACGCAGTTGATGAAGACGACGATATCCGAAACACAGCGCAATGGACTGGTATTTTAGGACGCAGAATGTTCGGCTGCGGCGGTGCTGCAGTTGTCTAATGCAGTAACCAGCAAAACTGATGTTTTCTCGCCGGCCCGGGTTCGAAACTCACTCGCGGCCGTAAAACATTTTCGATTATTTTCTTTACGGTCAAGTAAATTTCACACATACAGACAGACCACGTCGAAATCCACAATTGAAACCTCAGTGCCACAATAAAAATGCGACCCCGTTAGCCCGCTGTTGTTCTACCAGCTTGTGGAGGCAGCGGTTGGTACCAATGCGGCCGCTAGATGGAACCGCATCATTGAGTGGCCGTAGTTCTCATCAGCTCACTCACTGAAAAAGACGGCACGCTGAAAGGCTTTTCCTTAGGGCCTTTACTTCGTTGCTTGTCACGCAACGAGAGTGCACTGTGTTGTTATAGCCTATGTAGAGTACAAAATAAAACCAAACATTTCTAACGGGTGAGACCTTTCTTCGGCCACGTAATTGGTAAAAGCTTCAAAAACCACGTGTTTTCGCCTTGTGTGGCAAGAAACGAGTCGAATGGAGAAACTGTCCATTTTTCCAGAGACCATCTGGCGACGAAAAGCGTCGAGCATGGTGCATCGAGTCCCCAACGCCAATATATCAAAAACAAAACAACACCTCTAAGTAGAACACAAAAATCACGAGACTCGGTTACCACTGCAGAACGCCAGATATCTTATTCTTTATTGCCATTTATTTTCATATTGTTTTGAGTACGCATGTCGTCAATATTCTTTTACTCGTGATGTCACTGTGCTCGTATACCTCTCAGCAGGGAAACGTGAGTGCGTGCACTGAGAATGTGGACAACGCTTTTTCAAAGACAGCTGGTTCGCATGATGTTATCAGCCTCGCGTCACTGCACCCTAAGGCAGCCAAACACAAAGAAGTATCGCCAGGGTGGCTCCTTCGAAGGTACCCGCTTTCCCAGTGGATAGCGTGGCGGCGCTTGCCTACAAACGACAAACAGCATTCATTGTCTCAGAAGTGAATGGACAACTTGCAGAATGCGCCAGCTCACGGGCGCTCGCGCACGTGTTGGAAGCGGGGTCCGGTTTACGACAGTCGGAGTACAGCGGCGCTCTTGGTGATTTTTCTTCATGGCTTGAAGCTCTTACAGAACTTTTCTTCGCGGTTTAAGTTGTCCTTTCAGCGCTCTCCAACCTCTCTTCTTCACGGCTCGAAATTCTTTCCGTCCGCAGAAAGAAGCACCAGAGTCCAAGAAAGTTTTTCCTCCTCCTCCATCGGCTCGAGAGGGGGGAGCCAGCCAGCACCAAGCGCATGGACTGCCAAACATGCCTCTGACGCCGTTTTGTTCTGCTCTGTACTCGATCCAAGTGGTCTTGGCCGGCCTTCACGGTGTGTATTGGCGCCTGAGGGGCTAGGCAAGGACTGAAATCGCTTTCAAGAAAAATGGCTGTTGGGCAAACTAAGAGAGGAGGCTTGCGAAAAAAAAGCGAGTGACTTTTGTTCTTTCAGAGCGAGAACCTTAGGGTGTGCGAGTATCAAATTTTTGCTTGCGAACTGAATATTTTCGAACTATTTTGAATATAGGCAAACAAAAATACATGTTGCTGGCAACGGCTGAAATGCGCTAACAGACGGGACAGAAGAGAACATATACGCATGCGCTGGTGTGTGTGTTCTGTTCCGTACCGTTGGCGCTGTCCAGTCGTTTGCATCAACATCCACCATCCAGCCCGACTTAGCCCTCTTCATTGAACAAAATATCGAGTCTTAACAAAAGTTTTTCGCGCAACAGAACCATGAAAGGAAATATGTATCAGATCATAACTTCATTTCACTCGTTATTGTGGTCAGGAGATTTACTCGTTTACATCGTTTTACGGGGTTTAATGTCCCAAGGCGACTCAGGCATAGTATGAGGGATGTCGTAGTGGACAGCTCCGGATATTTTCGAGCATCTCGGATTCTTTCATGTGCACTGACATGGCAAAGTACATGGCCTCTAGAATTTCGCGTCTATCGAAATGATCGAAATGCGACCAACGCGGTCGGGATCGAAGCCGCGTTTTTCGGGTCAACTGCCGAGCATCATAACCACTGAGCTACCGCGGAGGCTCTGGGGTGATTTGAGTAATGGCATCAATAAACTTTATTTTGTATGACAAAGCTATGAAAACAACTCGTTGGATAAAATTACTCTCTTCAGTTTAAAATTTAACCCGTCACGTTCAAATAATGCCGAATTGACAAAGCTCAGGTGATACTGAACTGCTATTATGAACTGAATCTTGAGAAAGCATTGTAAGGTGGTGAAGTAATTTCTTACAGGCGGAGTGACGTCAAACGCTGCTACCTGAACAGCCCGACAAAACGCAAAAACATGCCTCTCAAAACAAAGAGAACAAAGCAAGTTACAACGCGGGCAGAACCATTCCTTCGACGCTCGCTCACGACCCCTAACAATAATCGGCCACCACCGCGCCTGCGACAAAAGTGAAAAAACTAACCACGCAACTACTATTTCCTATTTCTTTCTCCCTCACCTCCCAACTCTAATATCTGTCACCTCCGGCATTCACTCCCTCTGGCCTCTTATCTATCCAGTGAATGGTGCGCAATGTGCTGCCTGTTGTCATAGCCACAGAGGGATGAAACTACATTTTTCCAAAAACCTCAGAATTAAAGGTAAAATCTATTTGAAAAGGTACATGTTGCATAGCTAGAGCTGTTTCTGCGAATCCTAGCATTGAAGGAGGGTCGACCAATTCATTCAGACGTGGCTGCGCGCAGGCATGGCACATCACCCGTGTGGCTGCACGTCACATTCGACCTTACACATCACGTCACATGTGAGGACGATCGAGACAAGACATTTTGTACAGCGTCAAGTCTAAGTGGGATTTTCGTGATAGTCCACCACATTGACGGTGCCGTGTATATCGCCAGGCACTTGAGCTATCCCAAAGCGATTCTTTTAAAGTAACTAAGCGAACGCTATTTGGCCAGGTTAAGTTACAAGCGGTCACGTATGCCTTGCAAGCACGAAGTGCTAAGCATAAGCTTTGGTTTAGGTAAAGTTAAATTACTGTTACTGTCTGAGGCAAGTGTGAATTCTTGTAGCTTGGTTAGCTGTGAGAATGTAAATGTAGAACACAGGTCTAGAGACACTCGTGCTCGATAGAGAAAAGGATAAAATAAAGCTGGATCAGCATTGCACATAACGTCAGATGAACGAAATTCATGGATACACGGGAGATTGAAGAAAGCCGCCAAACGATTTCATTAATATTGACATGAAGATCCTTTCAAAAGTCGGCGCAGCATAGCAAACGTATGGAAAATATTTTATGCTAAGCGATAATTCGAAGCGCCTGGCGATGTCCAGGCTACTACTGACAAGAAAAATCTACAGAGATTATCTACATCCCTCTCACTGGGAAAGCATGGATTTGTGCTATGCAGAAGACGACAATGAGCGCGCAGTGCCGCGGGACGGAGCGGATAGAAGCTGACGAAGACGACGCTCTGCAATGCACAGAGCAAGAGCGCGGTGGAGTTTAATACGAGGCGTGTTCGGCTGCGGCGATAACCTCACTTGTAGCATCACAGGCTACAACTTAGGGCGTTTATGACAAAACAGACTTTCTACCCGACTGGTTTCAGCTGTTGAGGCGGTGTCTATGTTTGGCGCCGTTTTAGTTGTGTTGCCTTTTGTCAAGCTAGTGCTGTGCAGGCACTAGCTGAGTGCTTAGTAAATAATCTGTATATAGCCCCTTTCTATACATACATAACATCGTGCAGTAAGTGCCACGTTGAAAAAAAAACATGTGGTGATTTATATTCAAGTAGTCTTGTGCAGCGGCCTCTGTTCGCGTCTCCGCGGGCTCGACTCCCATTGTTGGATATTTGTGGTTTCTTTTTCTGCCCCTTTTTTCTATGCTCGGGACGGAGTGGACACACATCGGCAAGAGACGATCGTTCTAGGCACTGAACCTCCGGATTAGGGCTTTCACGCTTATTCATGCCGATAGAATAATTTTAGTCAGCCCAAAAGACAGCTCAAAGTAAGCATTTGTGGAAATCCGTGTATCGGGCATGGCTACGACTTGAGGTGAGAACGTATCTATGGCGTGGATGATTAGGAGCTACATTTTTAGAGTACGCTGCTGCCGGTGGTGAAATAGAAAATAAGAAGCGGATGGTTTGAGCGGTCATCACCCCTCGCGCTCTCCTAACAACGTACCTTAATTCCCTGCTCCTTATGGGTGATAGAGTTATATAGGCTGCATTCCTTGTTCATAAGATCTAGTTGTAACGAGGCTGAAACGAGGCAGCTGTGGTTGTCTGCAAGCGAATTTAATTCGTTTCTTTTCGAGTTGAACGATTCGCGGATTAGTTGTCGTCACTTATGATGTTATCGAAACGAACTGCATGTCGTCTCGCTAGTGTGACGCCGGAGTTGGCGGACCATCGGCCAACTGCCATCTTGTGCGATACCTGGCGCCGACGCCGACACTCGGCCGACTGTATTCGCTGGCGCAGTGTGACATAGAGCCAGACATCACGACAACACGGTTTTCGCAGACCGAATCGGCCGACTGTTGGCCTAGTATGACAGGCCCTTAAAACTACAACAGACGACAAGCAAAGGAATCCGACGCGCACCGCAATCCAGGATGGCGAGAGCACGGGCGGTCTCGAGGGTAGCGCGCGCTCCCCCCTCGAGACCGGCTGAGAGACACTGTTACAGTTAACTAGAATATTCTAGCTCACTATAACGCTCTGCTGCCGAGGCTGCTACTGGGGTATGCCACCCTAGCTGGGGTGCGACAACCGGAAGTCTCAAACTGAACTTCAGCGTATGACGTATTAATGGGCGGGGTCCTGTCCTAGAGCTGTCTTCTTTATTTTTCGGTGCCCCGCGAGTATTAGTGAGGGGGGAGAGGAGGAGCGTAATTTTTAATCGTCTATATCTACCTTGTTATTGATGCTAGCTCAAAAATTCTTGCGCTGGGGTGGCGAGTCTTGGAATGCCTATCTCTCGTCTGTTTTACGTAACCTCAATTAATTTATTGCACAGTCCCTTTAACCTCAGCAATGAACGTATTTAATTCCTTTAAAATTCAGAATAGCTACAACCTTGGTCCGTTAAAGGGAAGCTGAAGCACTTTTCGAAAAAAATGAGATCTCTACGTCATTTTATAGTTTTAGTCCACTGAAACAGAATATCTCATTCAAAAAGAGCGGAAATAAACGCAAAAAGTTGCTTTTTAGAAGAAAACGCGCCCCATCGCCTCAGGGCGCCGAGCGAACGCTGCTCTTGAACGCGACTGGTCGGGACCGTCGTGACGTCATCCACGGGGATCTCCGGCCGGCACCGACGGCGTTGCTGCGTAGCGCGTTGCTTCAGCAGGCTTTTAAGGACTACGTTCTGGAAATTATGGATAATTCAAGCAGTGCTGAACAGTTTGGACTTTCCCCATGCATGTTCGAGCCATCAGCAGCTTCAGAAAACGGCGGAACCAACGACGCCGCGGAGTGCGACGGCAGCGAATGTCAAGTCGCGTCATGTTCACGTGTTGGATATCTCGACTTGATGGATGGGTGGATGACAGCTTTTATTTCCACCGGAAATGGAGAATCCTTACTACTCAACGCCCCCGGCACGCAGGCCTGGAGGGCGGGGGCCGGAGCCTCCGTGACTAAAGGCTAACAAAGAGACTTTATCTCTTCGCGGCTTCAGCCGCCAGGCGGATTGGCTTGTTTCTGCCGAGCGGATTCTTCGCTGCGCAGCAGGGCTTCCCAGCTTTCTCTGCTATCAATATCTTCGTTGACTCCGGTGTAGTCAGCGCATTCCCATATTCTTTGTTTCTGGATACTGTGGAACCGCCGGACTGTCGGGATCTGGACGAGCGCGCGCAAAACTATTCCGAAATCGTTGAGAACTACAGACTAAACAGAAAACTGGCGCCACCACCTGATAAGAAGCTAATAGAGAAGTGACCGCATGGCGGCGCCTGCAAGTCGGAAATTTCGTTAACCCAGTATGGGCCTTTCACGTCCTACCAGGGTAACACGAAAACCAAATATCGACTGATACGTATGTTTTGCGTAGGTGCATGCGTGTGCATATGTTTTGAGTAGGTGAAAGTGGCAGTAAAAAAAAGTAAATTGCGTCGAAACGTTTCAGTGTACCGCTGCTGCATAAAAGCCTGGCCACCAAATTCTTGTAACGCCTGTAAACATCTAAATCAGATCACCGGCACTCTTACACGAGTCGCGTGAGGTAAAGCATTTGTTTGTTCATTTATTTATGTTTACTTGCCTAATTACCCCCGAAGGTCTTTTAGAACTACAAAAGAATGCAAAACTGCATGAGTTGGAGTGGGTGCACTGCTGTACTACAGCGCGAAGAGACGAGGCGACCGGGAGGAAGCTCTCGTGTGCGCTTTCCTTCTGTCGCTTGTTAGGGCTACTGTTCAACCATGAAACTTTTGCACTTACCCCCTTGCGTTGTTTTTTTTTCATGCTGAACACGCTTTTGAAAATAATTATGGCTGCGTTTCGGAGTTCGCAGTGCTGCTCATCAAAACTAGTGCGCTACGAGATATAGTTGCTGCTGTTGCGTATCGAGATAACCGGCAGAATTGCTTGTGGCAGATATATGCGTACCGCTGCTCGACCACTTTGCCGTTCTTACTCGAGGACAAATTTGTATGAATTCTGGCCCCATTGTCGATCGTCAGCCATGACCAAGCGCTCATGAACGCAAATGTTTGCTTTGCTCAAGTATACTAGGCCTATATAATCGGTTTTTTGTTCAGTTAGGTGCGGCTGCATGTGCTGCGCGCTGATGAGATTAAGAGAATTGCTTGTGCTGCCACGAGGTTCAAGCAATCAGGAAAAAGCAAAAAGGTACACAGTGCGTAACAAGCTCAAAAGTTCAAGACTGTGCCTCAGTAAAGCATTGCTGGAAGGCTTTAGCTCAGCATGGATGTGAACCAACTAGGAAAGGCAAAGAGTTTACAAACAGGTAAGAAAGTAATATAACGAAACGAAAAATATTGCTGCACATATCCTGTGCAGGCAGTTTCGGAATGTTGCGTACAACCAGATTGTCTGGTTAACGTGGAAGAGGCTGACGGAGAACAACCGACGGATTCTAACAAGCTGTGGGCTGAGCGCGGTTCGAAAGAAGTACCATACCAAAACTGGTTTATATAAAGGCTTCAAGCATTACAGGGAACGCCCGAACGAGAGAAAGTAAACGGCACTGGCAGAAGATTGCGTTGATCTGTGGTTCGCCAAAGCGCGGGCCGCAGCGAAGCAAGCGCAGCCGGACGGACGGCCGACTCTCCGTGAATGGCGTCACTTCCGCCAGTTCTCCCTCTCTGCCGTCCCCTCACCCGGCGCTTCCGGAAGCGACGAGGGCGTGTCGCCGGCGGGTTTTTAAGAAGCGATTGCAGCTCTGTTTGCGGATAGAATCGGGAAAAAATTTACACACATGATTTTCAAGGTCCTTTCTTCCCAACCACAGCGTTTAATGCGATTTGAAAACCGTTTCAGCTTCCCTTTAAGTTTCGAGACTGATTTATTTTTTTCTCTAGAAATGATTCCCCAAAACAAATGTTGGTGCGTATGTTAAGGGCTATCTTTTCGGGCTAACCTAAGCTATTTATGTTAATTGCTGAGGCAGCCACTAGATGGAACTACACGTGGAAAATACGTTGTCACTAGTCGTCTGCGCATTCTACTGTTAGTGAATGTGGAGAGGTGGACGTCCATCTTGAACAGCGTGTAAACATAAAATTCTGTGTGAAGCTTGGCAAGACAGCCACACAAACGTATGAGCTCCTTCGTGACGCTTACGGCAACGAGACATTCGCGGGCGCGAGTTTTCGAGTGGCACAACAGGTTTGTTTCGGGGAGACCGTTGGTGGAAGACGACACAAGGCAAGGGCGCCCTTCAGCCTCACGGAATGAAAACAACGTGGTTAGGGTCAGGGAAATCGTACAGCAAAACCGCACCATTACAGTCCGCATGCTATCAGATGCTCTCAACATTAGTAAGACAACATGCCACAAAATTTTGCCTGAGTACTTGTGGAAACGAAAGCTGAATGCCAGACTTGTGCCGCACTCCATCACACAGGGCCAGAAGGACACGCGGGCATGAGTGAGCACTGATTTGCTCTCCGAGGCAGAGAAGGATGCTGCATTTGTCGACAGCATCATTTCTGAAGACGAAACATGGTGTTTTCAATACGATCCTCAAACAAAGAGGCAGAGTGCCGAATGGCGGTCCACAAGCTCTCCAGCGTCGAGAAAGGGGCGGCGGCGACAGAAGAGCAAAACAAAGATGATGCCGATAGTTTTTTTCCGATGCCAGAGGTGTCATACACCACGAGTTCGTCCTACAAGGGCAGGTGGTGAATCAGGAGTTTTATATCCACATTCTCCAACACATGCGTGATGCACTGCGCACCCTGACTTATGGGCATCTGGACAATGGAGCCTTCTCCACGATAACGCAAGGCCGCACACTGCTCTCAGTGTGACAAAATTTCTCGCCAAGCCCAGCATTACTGTACTTCCCCATCCGCCATACTCGCCTGACCTCTCCCCATGCGAATTTTTCCTGTTTCCTCGTGTGAAGAGAGCCCTAAAAGGTCGCTGGATGGGGAGCGTGGAGGCCATTTAAGACGCCACGACAAAGCAGCTGACAGCCCTGCCAAAAGAAGCGTTTTTCATCTGTTTTTTGACCTCAAGAAGCGTTGGAAGCTTTGTATAGACTGCAAGGGAGACTATTTCGAAGGGGGGCTGCACAACTGATTTCAATGTTAAACGCATTTTTTTTAATGGACGCAGTCTCGGAACTTTACGGACAAAGGCTGTACTTATTTATATGCACCGTGGATTTTTTAACGCAGAGCTATGGACATTTTTTCGCATTACGTTATTCCGTTCGTTTTTTTACTTTCTTTTAAGGTTGTACTAAAATATGACATTTCTCTTCCTGCCCTCACATATATGCATTCGCTCCTCTGCCCCTTGCGCCCCCTCTTCTCACTTATGAACGTTATAACGGCGTAATCGCGTGAAGTGGTACCTGACCGCCGCCTTTTCTTTTTAATGCGTTATAGTTAGGAGCCTTATGGGAAAAAATGCGTATAGGGTCACATATTTCCCAGAACCAGAAGTGATAGCTATACGTTTCGCTGTATCTTCATCGCGTCCGTGTTGCCACCTTTAGACACCTTCGGGGAAACATCTGACCACAGCATCCATGTGACCGAAAAAGATGTCTGGTTGCGTGCAGACAGTCATGTAGAGGCCCGCAAACACGAACATGATAGAATGGCGCAAAACTCAACGTAACAATGCATCAGCAGCTTATACTGCAATCGCACTACCTACAAATATAATGCAATTAGGTGCCCTGTGACTATTTTTTTCGACGTACTTCATACTCATGCCTGTTGCTGTCTCCCCGCGCTTTCAAAGTTAAACCTCCTTAAACCCTGCATTCGCCGTGCCGACATGTGCACCCAGCGTTAGCCTGCCATCTAGACTCTCATTAGTTTCCAGGCTATGACTGACGCTACGTATTGGGAATACGACCGCTTTTGGCAATGTGAGACACGGCACTATTAACGCCATACACAAATCGCGTACGACTTCATGCATTAATTACTGAGCCCCCAAAAGCATCTGGTGTTGCATGTCGTCTACCATTCTTTCATTTTCAACCGACGGCCCGTATATAGCCTTTCACTGCGAGCGTTCAATCGCGCCCGTCAGATAGCTTGCGCCTCCGTAGCGGAGTGTAAAACTTTGCCACGGCAATGCTGACGAAGGCTGAACAATTCAGGCCTCCGTATCGACTCTACGGGTACCCGAAGTCGCATGGGAACACGCGGAAAAAGGCGGCACCAGATCGGACGCTGAATGCAGGGCCGGATTAAGAAAAATGGGGGTCTTGGGCTAATGCGCATGCAGGCCCCCTTTCCCTATACTGACCCCTACCCCCCCCCCCCCCCCCCTGTCACCTGCTTCGCTACTGGAAATATGCCATGTTTCATTTTAATTCCATCAAATTGAAAAGAACGAAGTGCGATCAACGGGATTAATATTATTGTTATTATTATAAGGAAAACCACAAAACTTGCTTGAAACACGTGCTGTTGTAAACACCAACACATATGTTCAATTTGTGATTAATCTGCATTCTGTTTTCAGCAAAATCTAGGCTTTAAGGAAAAGTTTAGTGCGCTCAAGACGAACAAGAACGTAGAAAAGACAACACAGCTCAGATGCTGATCCTTCTGAAGCTAGTCTTTGTTTGCATCACTAAGTTCAATCCCGTGAGGAGACGCATGGTTGTATCCAAAACATTCTTTATTAAAATTCAAGCATCAGACTTCAGTAATCGTTATACACGTTACTCTACAAATATGCAATAGATATATACAATACTTAAGGCAATACAAACATCATACAAATGCACTGGAATACAGATGAAAATTACCAACTGTAATTACAAAACATTATCTGAAAATATTTTCGTTAAATGTAAGACAAGCAAGGACCACACCAAATAAACGTGGCGCTATCAAAAAAAACAAAAATACAGTTCTTTATAAGCACGCTAAATATCACAAGAAGAACAAGCAAGAGACGAACAACGAAGATTTGCATATCTTGAATTACACTGCTCAGCGTTCCATTGGCAACGTGGAGGCTGGGAGGCGACACAGCGAACTTACTGGAACTATTCATGTATAGCACAAACAGCCCTCTTTTAAAATGGCATATTTCGCGCCTTCGCTTTGGCGAAATCAGATATAGTCTGTTGGAAGGATAGATCGCGGAGGAGGTCCCTTTCAGTGGACATGATAGCAAGCGAGTTCACCTTTTCGTCAAGGAGGCTCGAACGAAGGCGATTTTTTATCAGCGACAACTTGGAAAACGATCGTTCGGTCTCACAGTTTGCAACGGGTATGCTTAAGTACATTCGCAAAGCAATAGAAAGGTTCGGAAACACATCAATAAGCTTTCTTTCGTGCAGCAACTTCATTATTCCCACGGGACTCGTGTCCTGGCGCACAGAGTTGTGGAGAAAGTTCGCAAACTGAACGATTTAAGCGGAAAATGCTGGCTCCAAATCATTTTTGTAGGTTTCAACCAACCTCTCAGCCTGCTGTGGCGGCAAGGCCTCGCTCCCAACGTCTGTCAGCAATTTTAAGAATCCGAACCTTTCGCAGAGTTCAGTGTAGGCAGCCTTTCGCATTCGCAAAGCAGAGCCTAGACTGTCAAGTACAACATTGTAGGTCTCTACGATAACCTTTTTTCTACCTTGTAGCGCACTATCGCATTTTCCGTCCGGGTGCTTCCTCAAAACGATGCGTTTGCCCTCATCCTGATAACATTGATTGGAACTTAGGGTGCGTGCTCTCTCTTTGAAGGTATCAAAGAGAGGTCGCAAAGAATTAACAAATCCTTCTAGAGCACTCAGCAGGCCTACAGCAGTTGAAATGTGTAGGCCTGGTTTCCGAAGTGCTACACTCATTTTGTCAAAGCGCTCCAAGATTTCACTCCAGAAAATCGCCATGAATGCAGTCTCTAGAGTTTTGTCATTTTCTTGAAGACAGAGTGCGCTTCGTTCCTAGTGTCACTGTTTTCTTCCTCGTTCTTTGATACAGCTTCAAGGCGACACAAGACTGCATTGAAATTTTCCAGAATGGTCTTACATGATTCAGCGTGTCTCAGCGGAGAGACTTTGCAAAACAAGCTGCTGGCCAGTTCCGCCCATGCTGTCCAAAAGGCACCTCCATCGCTTAGGTGAGGCAGCAAAGAACACATACAGTCTCTGAATGACAGTGAAAAATTTGACTGCCTCAAGGCAACTGTCAACGCTACACGCGCCAACTAAGTTAAGTGAATGACCAGCGCACGGGACGTAGACTGCCAATTCGCTCAGGTGTTTTATTTGAGCTAGCAGTTCTTTGTATTTTACTGACATATTACTCGCATTATCATAAGCTTGGCCCCTACAATAATCAATTGAGGTGCCATTGCATGGTCATCAAGAGGGACATCACGGTATCGAAAAGATACAAGCCGGTATGCGATTCGATTGGGACAAATCCAAGAAAGCGTTCGTACACTTTCCCGTCTAAATAGTATCGTAAAACAACTGACAACTGATCAACGTGAGTAAGGTGTGGAGTCGAATCAACAATTAAAGAGAAGTATTTTGCGTGTTTCACTTCGTCAACGAGACGTTCCTTGACAGCCTTTGCCATATTCTCGATAAATTTATCCCAAATGGTATTTGACAGATACGATGGGTGACCTTTTCCTTTGTTCCGTAGCGTTTGATGAGCTCCTCTAGAAAGGGATCAAACTTGGCAATGGCCTCAAGCACTCCCATATAACTGCGATTTCTCGGTGAACCAAAAATCTCCTACTTGCCCCTAAACGCTAGGTTGCGCTCAGCTAGAAGCTTAACTACGACTACACGCTTCAATACCTCTGTCCAGTAAGCGGTCTCAATGACAAGATGCTTAACCAGCTCCTTGTCAGTTGTGCTGCTCGAGTTATAGCGGGCGAGTCATGCTGCCACGCAGTTCCGGTGCGCGACGCTGTTTATTGTGCGCAAACCTTGTCTTCTGCTCTTTTACAATCAGAAAAGCCGGGAGTGGTGAAAGCACTGGGGTTGCTTGAAATCGAAAATAGTTTGCACATGAAACAGTAAACGGAACCTTTGGACTCCGAGTACATTAACCAGTGTCGCTCGTACGCCTCCACATTTACAGCCTTTCGCACGAAAAGATGAGGTGGCATATAGCGTTTCTGAGTTTTGTATTGCCTTTCAGAAGACGGAAAATTTCCTGCCCGATTTTGAAAATACAATGGCCCTTTCTCAAGGCATACACTCCAAAAGCAGTCAGTAATTAACGTCCGGCCACTTAGCAGGGTCACTTCGGAGAATCTCGCAACGTACCACTTGCTGCGGGGGTGTCTGTACTTCTCTGTTGCCGCAACGAGAAGCCGTCTCATTCGTCCTCTCGAGGAACACTTTGTGGATTTGAAGCCAAACTAACAGGAAACAAGTGAGTCGGTTCTTGTAGTGTTGTTTCCTGGCGGTCGTCAGTAGAAGGATCGAGGCTCATCGGGATGATTTGGCACCTGTTGATCAGCAGTAGTAGAAATCGGGCGTGGCGGATTGGACATCTGGAGCTCTGTGGCAGGGGCCCGGCCGAGTAGCATAGACGTTGCTGGCTCAGGAACAGGACAGGGCTCGGTTAGCGTAGGCTGCTCAGAAATATGGACGACCGAGGTTGGCACCGTTTTGACAGGATCCAGACAACCAAGATGAGTCAAACCTTGCTTCTTGCCAGGAAACCGTGGTGATAGAGTTGGCAAGTCCTCCACAGAAGCACAGTCGCTACTATTGGGAGTTTGACATGGACTCTGGGTAGAGCGATCATACTGCTCCGCGGAAGCTGCATTCAGTAGGTACTTTGTCATCTTTGGTAGCTTCTTTTCACGCTCTCCTCTTTCTAACTTCGCCTCACTTTGATGCTTCCGACCGAGTATTTTCGCATGAATGGATGCTAATTGTTCACCGCACCGGGCACTTCGTCAGTGCGACGTGACCGCAGGTGTCCAACGGTGGCCGTACCGATGACTGGCGCACTCTGCCTGGATTGTCCGTTGCTGGCCGAGAGTGGTACGTCTCCCGGGAGCTCCTCAGAGGGCTGGCTAATGCAAGCTTAACCGGCGGCTCGGGGCTTAATCGCAGCCCGCGATCAACTTCCTTTCATAGACGCGCGCCGCGTCTGTCTGTTACTAGCGCCAAAGCAGGCGTTCACATACGCATAGAGTTCCTTGTACAAATTCCCTCCTTCTACGTACAAACTCATTCCTTCTCCCACTCCGGTCTGGTCTTGCTATTGTCTAGGAGCAATAGTCTGTTCTGGGAGGTTCTCGATTTTTCTTTCGACCCGTCGACGCCGAGCGCGAGAACGAAGGGGAGAGGGCGACTCCTAGCGCGGGCGAAGTTACGCGCCCTCCGTCGCCTCTGAGTCATCTTTATCTACTACTTTCTGGAAAGTTCGGAGGACAGTCTGACCTACTTTTTCCATCGAGCGCGCGCGAGGGTGCGCAGCCACTATGCAGGAATCGGCCCTGGAGACAGGCCTTTGTGTCCAGCTCTCCAACTTCCCCCTTCGCTCTTCCACAACCCTAGCCCGAACAGTGAACATTCCACGCCCCACGGCACTCGGACAAAAGGACGTGTGACGTCTTCTTTCCTTTCTTGCCTAGACTATCGGACTCATCATCACCAGCTATCGTACTCATCCTCCCCCTCCCAAATTACCATCACGGTAAAGAAAAGTTGAATGGGAGGCACTGTTGGGTACTGTACCACATCCTTTCTATGAGGAGGACAGCGGCGGAACTATTTGAGATGTGGAGGGTGGCGTGGTGGTGACGAGGGGCAAGAGCGATTTAAGGTCCTCATCCCACATTATATGTTTTAGGTGTTTCCCCCTTGCCCCTCCTCTCATGACAGCACTGGACAGACGGACTGACAGGAAACCACGAAAACTCTTCCAAGCAAACGCACCTCGCTTCGTAAGAAAGAGGGCCCCGCCGGGGTGGCGGGGGATTCCTGTTTTTGCAGCTCGACAAGCTCTCCGCAAATGATTAGGCTAAACTTATGCTGTTACATTAGGTGGGCGGGGGGGGGGGGGGGGGGGGGGGCTCTGCTCGTTCTGGTTCTCTCGCTTCATACATGTCGCTCAAAGTTCCGTTGCCCATGATTCCATATACTAAGCAGGTTAGAATAAATGGGCCCCTTCTCCTGCTGTCCGAGGTGAGGCCCTGGGCTGCAGTCCCCTTAGCCCTCCCCCTAATCCAGCGCTGGCTGAATGCCGAGAAAGCTGCTGCCCACTAAGGCGAGCATATCGTCTCTCTGGCGTAGTCGCCTATAGCACCTGAGGGCAATGGCCGCGAGCGCAAAGGGAGCCCGACGCACCCAGCAGACACCGGAAGAGAAAACGGCGGCATTGGCGGCCATGCAGTGCCGGCGCGCCCAGGAAAGCGGAGAGCAACGGCGAGCATCCGGGCAACACGACGCCGCGGCGGTAACTCGTGACCGAGACAGACCCGCACGACGTTCGACAGGGGTCCGCGCCGCGTAGACGGCGGGCCGACGCGAACGCAGCGCGAACGGTGCCTGCGAAACGACTTTCCCAGCGCGCGAAAACTGCGCGCGATTGGCTATGATTCAGGCTTGACGAGTTGAGGGTATCATATTTCTGCTTACTGCAGGGTTCGAGGAAGAAAACTTGTGAGGCCGTGCGCTGGCACAAGGTGAGGCGGGTTGCTGCACAGCGGGAAACCTGCGTCACGTAGCAGCAGCTACGTGCTCCTGCCGATGCTCTGAATGCCATATCAGACGGCGGTTAATGCTGTCTACAGTGGCGTTCGGGGCAGTTCAGCTATTTATAGAGAATGTGGGCACGTTATGGAGCAGTGCGCGCAGGACAGAAAATGTAGGGTGGCTTTATACAGGATGTCTTCCCTAAGACTTTACACAATTTTTAAAAGTAGGCTTTTTCAGTTAGAAGAGCGCCATAGCAGGGCCGATGGTCTTCGTAGGTAAAGTTTTGTCATGCAACAGTTGCCTGTTCTGTAGATTATGCGCACCTATCGCATACGAAAATTGGGTCTCCTATAGAGGGAAACCATTCCTACTTTTACAGTTGCATTGTGTTAGATTTTGTTTCCGCCTTTAATTGACGGACTAATCCTGCGTCTAAGTAAGTGTTCGTTTTGTTGCATCGTGCGCGCCTAGCTTGTGTAGCGAAAAACTGAAGCGCTTTTAGGTAAGGAGTTTTACGGAGTATGTGTTGACAAAACCTCAAGAAAGTTCGCTGCCTGCGTCATTTGCTGGGGCTTCGCACTGCGTTTACGCGCTGGTGAACACTCTCAAAGTTCGCTTACACGCAAAAACATAAATACCCACGAAAGCAGCAGATTGGACAGCCGTCGCCGTAGCTCAGTTGGTAAAAGCACCGGACGCGATATTCGGAGGTCGTGGGTTCGGATCCCACCAGCGGCATGGTTGTTTTTTCTGCTGGTTTATAAATAATTTTCTTTGAAGGCAATTCATTGGCACTAGAATTAAAAAAAATTGAAAAAATTCCCCCATGCACCTGGGTTTTCGGTGACTGTTGGTTTCCTTAATATGTTTGTCAAACGAGCCCCTCATTTCATTTGTTTGTTTATATATATATATATATATATATATATATATATATATATATATATATATATATATATATATATATATATATATATATATATATATGTGTGTGTGTGTGTGTGTGTGTGTGTGTGTGTGTGTGTGTTAGAAATGTTATTTTTGGAAATTTCCGCGGAAATGGAAGTTCATGGCTGGCCGCGACTTAAATACCGAAAAATACGGTATATCGATACGAATGTCTGATTTCTAACTTTGCCCTTCTTGTTATCTTAGCGCTTTTGTGAGCGCCTAAGCATGCATCTCTAGCTAGTTTTTTTTTTTCCCGGGGGGGGGGGGGGGGGGGGGCTTGTTTCCGTCACTTGTCCATTACAGAGTTCCTGCATGTAACTGTAGCTCCAGTATGAAAGAAAGCAGTCAGTTTGCTCGCAATGACAAATTCTGCTGTTACTTTTATGTTGATGTTCAAGCGGTCTCATAAGCATTGTTCATTCAGAAAAAAAAAACAACCTTAGAACAAAGGAAAAAGTGCATTTCTCGCACATCCTAATGGAATAATCATTGGCTGAATTCGAAAAGTTGCTCCGTTTCACATTGGAACCACCTGCAGAGTGCAAACATTTCGTCGCAATTACATTTCATAATGAATTTTTGTCCGAGGAAATTAATAACGCTCCTAACCAGTGCTCTAACGCAGCCTCCTTTAAAGTTCCCTCATATCAGCACGTCTCTAGACCATTATTGAATCAGCTACGCTTTTTCACATCTAAGAAATGATTGATTTCTAAGAAGCGAGGAGAGGAACACGATCAAGAACAGCATGCTCCTTGCTTCTGTGCTCGCCATGATGCCAATCGATGGTGACGAATGCTTTCAATCTGTTGTTTACTTTAGGGACAAACCCGTGCGCTCGTGGTTTGGTAGTTACTGAGCACCCTCAAAAGCAAATACAATTGGAAGCGGAGAATAAAAGTTAGCAATCGTCGCCTTCAGCTGTCGTCACTTATGACTGCCTGCACGTGCCAAATAGGCTAACACAATAAGTTTAATATACGTCAGTGTCGATGGACGCAAATGTTTATGTCATGCTGTCACCTGCCGCCTACCGTGCATAGCGGGACAACAGGTCTCATTTCAAGCATGAAATGTTTTTAATGCAACAGCATGTAGGTCGTCTCGCAAAAAATTTCCGGCGCTTCTCTTTCACAAAATTCCCTGATTGGTCGAGAAAGGTCACATGACCTTATGACGTCTTCATAAGCTGTCCACCGCGGCAGCTGGCAACCTGCCCATCGGACTGGGAGCAAACTGTCCACCGTTGCCAAATTCAATGCGATTGCCATCTGCCCACCGTGGCGCTACGCGTGAGCCTTACGGGAGCTCGGGGAGAGCAACCTGGGTCTCACAAGCCCCACCGGTGGCTGTCTTTGAAACAGCTACCTGCCGGGGCAGTGGTCCATCGCTTAACCGCCGCACCACTGCTCCAGTAATAGTACGAAGACTCCCCGTGGTCGATGAATGCGATAGACAGGGTCGTGAGTGACGTCATCAACACAACGTGACCACCAGTGGACCAATCATAGGGCACCGCCAAATTTGAAAATCTGAATACCCCTGACGTTGGAAGTTGGCCCGCCACTGAAAATTTCTAAAGACGCCCCAATTAGTGTTTCATCTAAGTATAATTCCATACATAATTTAATAGAAGGTACTGGAATATTCTAGAAGGTGATGACTCATGCACACCTATAAGGGCCATGGAAGTGGTTCCAACAGGAGTTTTGACTGAAAAATCGCAAGAACAATACACATTCACTGTAGACACCATAGAAGGCAACCTAAATGCTATCACATTTCCTTCTTTAAGAATGTGGTTAAGAAGTCTTCCACGTTTTTAGCTCCTGTTATCGGCGCGCCGCTGGTGACCTTGGTGCCGGGACAGAGGGATAACACGGAGGCGAACCTGAACGATCTTTGGCGAAACTTTCAGTTCCCCTTCCGGAGCCTACGTGCTGCGCTGCCGTCGGGGCAGCGCATGCGTCAGCTAACAGCGTCTTTATGGTCCCATGTTGGCCAAAACCAGCGCGCGTTGCGAAAGAGCCCAAGTTTTGCCCTGCAGCCTGAGAGGCGCACACGCAGTCCTGGTGGCACTTGATAAGTGAGGCGACAGTGCCGCGTCAGTTGCCGTCATTACGTAATGCGCGCGAACACGAGCACAGGTTCCGTGGCGCCATCCATCAGTACTGCCAGTAACCAGCTATAAGATGTTTTTAGCATACCGGAGACGTAGTATAGCGTAGACGTATACCGGTTTACCGGACCCCTTTTGCGCATGCGCAGTGGCTCCCCCTGGCCCCAACAATGCCACTGCGCGTGCGCAGGAGGGGTCCGACAAACCGGTATACGTCTACGCTATACAACGTCTCCGGTATGCTAAAAACATCTTATAGTTTCTTGTTCTTCGACGTAGTGGTGGGTGGAGGCGGCGGCAGCGGAGTCCGGCCGAGGCGAAAGTCTCGGCGTTTTGTGTAGCTCATGCTGGCCCCCTCTTATACGGGAAGTGGCCAGAGAAACGAAAGCAGGCACGCTACCGCTCGCTAAGGAAAGCTAAGGAAAGAAACGGCTCCCGAAGAATCGTGTGCAGCTATCCTTATATGAGCCGCCCTAGAGCACGATGCGCCTTTCCTGCAGTGCATTTCAAGCTTACATCTACTCTCGACGACGAGATAGTGTGTGAATGTTGTATGTGAATTTTTTCCTGTTGCTTCCTCTCTCCCTAATCCCGCACGTAGACCTTCACGTGATTTAGCCCTATATCAGTGAACTCACAGCTTAAGACGAAAAGTTGCTTTAAACCTTTTAGTTTTATCTTGTTATATCAACAAAAAATTGTAATATCTGGTATTTTTGCGCTGGAACAATGGCCTAGATACTTCGCTTTCGTCCATGTCCAGCTTTCTCGGGCAAAAATATTGAAAACTGGAAAATTGCAAGACACTGTTATGGAAATATTGAAGATAATGGCCCATTATTCTGATATGTAGCAAGATCTTTCTTTTTCGGTGTTTTCATCGATCGCACCTAACAATTAAGACTGCCACAGAAAACCAATGGGGAACGCTTTTGACGATAGTAAAAACGCGAATAAAGAATACAAGACTGCCGTCGGGTGATTGCGGATATATTGACTGTTACAGTCAAATCTTAAACTTATGAAAAAATTGCGTTCATAAATGGTTTCCCGGTCAAAAATGCTTTTGTCCAGGATTTCTGGGTATGCCGTCATCAAGTAGGGATGTTCTGATTGTCTGCGAAAGAACGATGTCACAGGCCCGCATCAATACTGGCAAATGATATGTCCTAATTAAATTGACACAACCATCAGGAAGTTAACATTACGCTTCTCTATTGTTGGATACAACTTAAGAGCGGAACGGCAAATGCCCGGCAAAAGAGGCTCTACAACGAATGGTTTCGACCTATTGTGATGACGTTGCGGTCAACAGCTCTGTTCCTGCTGGCGTGGCATCGCAGGTGGCTGGCAGGAACATGGCGGTTGATGGCGACGTCATGACAATAGGTCGATAACATTGGTTGCAGGACCTTCTTTTGGGTGTATTTACGGTTTCGTGCTTGAGTTGTATCCGACTATCGTTGGTTTGCATACCGCTTTATTGACTATGAAAGATGAATGCTGATAATTACCATCTTTGCCTGACGCCGCCATGCATTTGAACACTTGCTGGTCTTCTTTTTTCTTCTCAGATCACATGCATGGTACTTCCGGTTGCTCTCTTTTTATAGTTATACGACAGTACCAGTCGAAACTCCATGTTCGCAAATTAAACAATGCGGAAAGCTGTCATTATGTTGTCCTATGTGCCTGTTCACAGCGGCTAGTGCAAGTTTCCGCATATTGAGTGACAGCGAATGGTGTCATCCTAAAGCCATGCCACAATAGGCCGATTTCTCAATGACCACCACGCATGTGTGCGCTAGCAGAAAAAGTCAGGTTGCCACCTTATTTGAAGTCCTTCGCGGTGCCGTCCACGCGTCAGCCCGTTCGACTTGCCGCCTTGAATGTATGTTAGATCCGCTCGAAGTAGCTTTCCGTCGGGGCATCTATTGCGTTCAGCTGAAGGAAGGGGGTGCGGTGCAGACCACACCGGGTGGAGCACAGCTGTAGCGACGGGAGGAGTGGGGTGACCGCGGCGGCGGATCTGCGCTGGTTACTCGAACCTTCGTGTTTGAAATGCTGCAGGTGGCGATGAAAACGCGCTTGACCGTGTCTTTCACGCAGTTTGCCAGCAAAACATTCCTACGCATATATCGCTGCGGTTCTATATCCTCAGACAGTTTTGCATTTCATGACATTTTATTTGCTCTGTTTACTTTCGATGTCCATCCAAGCAGTCACCTGGGCCACAAAACGTTTGGTGCACTTTATTTCTTCAACGTCGCCCTTTGGAAGAAAAAAAATTCACGCGTTTATTTTTCTGTTACGTCTCAGTGAAATCAACACAAATAAGTTCGAGGGGGTTTCGTGGCTGACTAGCTGAGCAGTACGAGCGAGCAATGCCGTTTTCAGTAAATTAAGCTGTGACAAAAGCATGTGTTCGGAGCCAATCAGGGAGATTTCAAATGCGCAACATTTCGGCCGAAAGTTTTTTAGTTTTGTGACTTTTAAGTTGATCTTCCAGCGGGCTGTCCTCGCACATAATTTTTGTTGCAATGAAGTGTATAATTTTAGTTGGCAGTACACCCATCAGGCGACTTGTTATTTTATCAGTAATAGCCTGGACACGTTGACTGATGGCTAGGTATCGGTGCAATTACAAGCCCCAATTTGCAGCCCTTTTTCTTTCTCTTTCAACACAGAAAAGAATAAGTGAAACGTACTGACATTCCGACATAAACAGCACGTTGCGGAAAAGCCAATATTAAGTACGGTCAAAGATTCATGTGCAACAAAATATCAGGTATTAGTATCCCACATTTCCACGCCTTTGTCTCTGCGCTCTCGCATTACATAAAGTAGTAAAAGCAGCATCGCCAGTGTCGCTACTGTGATGGCGTGAGGTATGGAAGCGGACACGTGCATCGACCACTCACGCAATGTGAAATCCTGAATATGGCTCTAAAACTTCACACAGGTCTCCTCACACAGCCTAACATTAGGCAGAAATCGCTGTAAAGACGGCTTAACGAAACAGCGTCAAGGTGAAACTGACCGCTTTTTCGATACAATTTAATTGCCTTCCGCAGAGCTTAACGGCACCTGAAGGGCACTTGTGCAGCTTAAGACCTTGAAAATTTACGATTTGAAAATTTTACGAGAATTTACGATCTAGAAGTAGAAGAAGGCTAAATTTGCTGTATAGAACTTCTCTGACCAGCTTCTAAAGCGCGCATAGAATCGACGGCCTAGTCATTAGAGCCACCGCCTCGCATGTTGGATGTGCTGGGTTCAATCCCCAGTGTCTTTGGACACCCCACCCTGGTAGTTGAATACATCTGGTAGCTGAATAAAACTACCAGGGTACATCGCGGCGTAGTTGCGTAGAGCAGCTGCTTTTGAAATAAATTTACACCACGGTTATCTCGTTCTTTTCTACCTGCCCTTGAATTTGGATTGTTTGGATCTGTGCCGTTGCATAGTACAGCACAAGGGTAACTGGTGAGTCTTCTGAGCCATACATCTGTCCATCCTCTTACATAAAACGGAGAGTTGAGCGAGTTGGTACATACTGCTGGGAATAACAGCGCGTAGACGAGGGACAAAGAAGAAGAAGACGACAGGACCGGCGCTGACTAACAACTGAAAGTTTATTAGAAAAAACACGCAAAATATACTCATTTGACAACCACGGGCGCGTGCGCAACACCAAAAGCCACAGTGATAAATCAATCACTTAAATCCAGATACATTAGTTCACAGTCATGAACTGTTACAGAGGGGGTGCTCACGCATGAGTCAATGTTTTTATGAATATGAAACGCTTCACTGATTTCTCTTGTTAGTTTATCTTTGTGTTTGTACAGGATTCTAGTTTTATTAAAGATGGGTGTACATGATTTTTCAGAAGAATCAGGCTGGTTATTCCGGGGACAGTTCCTATAATGTAAAGCCAGATTTGAGGACGGAGCCCCTTTCAGAGAAGTGTTGTGGTCTCGTAGGCGGGTATTTAAGCACCTTCCTGTTTGACCTATGTAGGTCTTCCCGCACGTGAACGGCACTTCATACACAACCCCTTCAGCACAAGGGACAAACCTCAGGCCATGCTGTATCTGGCACCCTCTTTTTGTTTTTCTTCGTTTCTTTTCCTCTTCCCTGGCCTTTCTATCTACAATGGAACACAATTTGCCGAGCTTGTTAGGTGCAGAAAATAAAACATCAACTCCATACCTGCTGCCCACTTGCTTCAAACGGTGTGAAGTTTGATGAATGTACGGAAGAACAGCAATTTTCTTTTTATCTTTTTGTGAATGATCCTGAGATTCTCCCCTTTTGACCTTTTTAATTATCTTACTACAAGCAAGTACTAAGACATCATCTGGAAAGCCCGCAATTCTTAGCCTCTGAACCTGCTGATTAAAACTTGTGCTGATACCATGCGCGCATGACTTGGCAATGGCAGCACCTAGGCAAGAAACTGCAATGCCACTTTTAACCACCTTCGAATGCGCCGAACGAAAACTGAGCAAAGGCTTTTCTGATCTCTGTAGGAAGGACCAGCACACGTGATCTGGCTTCGTTGCCAATCTTATATCTAAAAATTGTAACTCATTCCCTTGAGGTTTTTCACAGGTGAAAGTTAGGCCGTGTCCGCTTTCGTCAAAAATCTTTAACACCTTATCGACCTGCCTATTGAAGTCGTTGTGTTCCACAAAAACAAGATAATCATCCACATATCTGAAGATGCGTTTAGTATTGGCACCCAAATTACTCTTAACAGCTTTATCTACATAACTGAGAAAGATGTTACTTAGTACAGGAGCCACTTTTGAACCAATGCACACCCCCTGTTTTTGAGTGTACAACCTCCCCTCTCATTCAACAAAGGTGGACTTAAGATAAAACGATAAAAGCTCAAAAAAGGCCCCCACAGAGATCCCGCATTTTGAAATGAAATCGCTTTCATCATTCTCATCTTCTATACACTTGCGAACATATCGTAGCAGACTATTGTGCGGAAGTGAATAAAATAAGTCCTGAACATCTATGCTGAACATACTGCACGAACCCGGATTATGACACTTCAAATAGTCGACAACAGCCAGGGAATTAGACACAAGAAACGGATCATCAATTGTTAGTGAACCAAGGTTTTTCTGTAAGAAACTTGAAACCTCATATTGCCATGTTGCACGCTCTGTAACAATACAGCGGAAAGGAACATCGGGCTTATGCGTTTTTGCTGAAAAAAATATGTCCAGACAGTCTTCTTTTGCATTCTTAACAGACGAGTGGAGCCATTGTAGATTACTGGGCGAAATGAATCTACAATGGCTCCACTCGTCTGTTAAGAATGCAAAAGAAGACTGTCTGGACATATTTTTTTTCAGCAAAAACGCATAAGCCCGATGTTCCTTTCCGCTGTATTGTTACAGAGCGTGCAACATGGCAATATGAGGTTTCAAGTTTCTTACAGAAAAACCTTGGTTCACTAACAATTGATGATCCGTTTCTTGTGTCTAATTCCCTGGCTGTTGTCGACTATTTGAAGTGTCATAATCCGGGTTCGTGCAGTATGTTCAGCATAGATGTTCAGGACTTATTTTATTCACTTCCGCACAATAGTCTGCTACGATATGTTCGCAAGTGTATAGAAGATGAGAATGATGAAAGCGATTTCATTTCAAAATGCGGGATCTCTGTGGGGGCCTTTTTGGAGCTTTTATCGTTTTATCTTAAGTCCACCTTTGTTGAATGGGAGGGGAGGTTGTACACTCAAAACAGGGGGTGTGCATTGGTTCAAAAGTGGCTCCTGTACTAAGTAACATCTTTCTCAGTTATGTAGATAAAGCTGTTAAGAGTAATTTGGGTGCCAATACTAAACGCATCTTCAGATATGTGGATGATTATCTTGTTTTTGTGGAACACGACGACTTCAATAGGCAGGTCGATAAGGTGTTAAAGATTTTTGACGAAAGCGGACACGGCCTAACTTTCACCTGTGAAAAACCTCAAGGGAATGAGTTACAATTTTTAGATATAAGATTGGCAACGAAGCCAGATCACGTGTGCTGGTCCTTCCTACAGAGATCAGAAAAGCCTTTGCTCAGTTTTCGTTCGGCGCATTCGAAGGTGGTTAAAAGTGGCATTGCAGTTTCTTGCCTAGGTGCTGCCATTGCCAAGTCATGCGCGCATGGTATCAGCACAAGTTTTAATCAGCAGGTTCAGAGGCTAAGAATTGCGGGCTTTCCAGATGATGTCTTAGTACTTGCTTGTAGTAAGATAATTAAAAAGGTCAAAAGGGGAGAATCTCAGGATCATTCACAAAAAGATAAAAAGAAAATTGCTGTTCTTCCGTACATTCATCAAACTTCACACCGTTTGAAGCAAGTGGGCAGCAGGTATGGAGTTGATGTTTTATTTTCTGCACCTAACAAGCTCGGCAAATTGTGTTCCATTGTAGATAGAAAGGCCAGGGAAGAGGAAAAGAAACGAAGAAAAACAAAAAGAGGGTGCCAGATACAGCATGGCCTGAGGTTTGTCCCTTGTGCTGAAGGGGTTGTGTATGAAGTGCCGTTCACGTGCGGGAAGACCTACATAGGTCAAACAGGAAGGTGCTTAAATACCCGCCTACGAGACCACAACACTTCTCTGAAAGGGGCTCCGTCCTCAAATCTGGCTTTACATTATAGGAACTGTCCCCGGAATAACCAGCCTGATTCTTCTGAAAAATCATGTACACCCATCTTTAATAAAACTAGAATCCTGTACAAACACAAAGATAAACTAACAAGAGAAATCAGTGAAGCGTTTCATATTCATAAAAACGTTGACTCATGCGTGAGCACCCCCTCTGTAACAGTTCATGACTGTGAACTAATGTATCTGGATTTAAGTGATTGATTTATCACTGTGGCTTTTGGTGTTGCGCACGCGCCCGTGGTTGTCAAATGAGTATATTTTGCGTGTTTTTTCTAATAAACTTTCAGTTGTTAGTCAGCGCCGGTCCTGTCGTCTTCTTCTTCTTTGACCCTCGTCTACGCGCTGTTATTCCCAGCAGTATCCTCTTACATAGCAAGCTGGTTGCCCCTCCCTCGAAGACACTAAAATTGTGAGCCTCAATGTATATATATTTTTTAAGCCTTGTACAAACAGTTCCTTTCCTGTTTTCTGTTTCTATACTCTTTGCTCCAATGTACACGCGAGACTGTTCCTTCGTGTCTTTGGATACGTCAAAAATCATGGGGTTAGCATCTACAAACTCTTCAGCGGGGGCGCATGCGTACGCAGAAATATATCGCATCACTGTTTTGTTTTCTAGTACGCTGTTTTACTTTCCATGGAGTTTCAGTGTAGCCTGAAGTTTACGATATGCAGTGTGCAAAAAGAAAAAAAAACATTTGGCCCCGTACTATATGCATGCTGAACACCTAAGACAGCTTTGCGTAACTTCGCAATTACTGGAATAAGGCGCTGGACGCAAATGCAGTTGAATGCTGCCTTGCGTAAAAAAAAAACGTTAAAGAAAACATTGTGATGCGTTTTGAAACGAGCTCCGCCTGCTTTAAACGCATCGAGTGATCACACTTTCCCTCGTGGGCCGATCATCCCCAATAGACAGTGGTTTTGCTTCCTGTTACCTTTCGAAAAATTCTTCAATGACCACAAGCCATTTTTGAACGAGCTACTCGCTGAGGGCCCGAACTTCTCAAAGGCTATCAGCGACGAGTACAGCCGGCCAAATCTTTAGCTGGCGTGCGTGGCGGCCACGTTTTCCGTGCTCCTGCAGCTTAATTATGACGGAGAAAAGTTGCGAAAATATCAGATCTAAGCACAGGCTCACTAAGCCCGTGCTTAATATCGAGCATTCCGTAAGTTTGCTTTGTCGCAAAGCGCAGGAGCGCAGAAAAAGTGGCCGCCGCGCACGCTAGCTAAAGATTTAGCCGGCTGTACGTGGTTCCTACGCACCAACCTCACGTAGTGTAACAAACTTTCTTGGTAAAAATAAGAGAATAAAAAAAAGCCCCCAAATGTACTTGCAAAATGTCGATATGCCTGCGATAGACTGCAGCGGCTAGAAAAGCTAACATTTCTCGGACATGTCCGCAGAAGAAAGCTCGAAATATACGAAAACTTATCGCTTTTGCAGTCGGCTCGTTGGGCTCCTGCCTGTTGATCCGAGATAGGCCGGACATCTGGGGCACGGCCTGCGCCACCTGTAGGAATAGAGTAAACGGGCAACACTGATGATTTGCTCATGAATCATTACCTCGCAAATGGTAGTTCATGCGTGCGTAGTAGGTAAACTGGTGAGGTTGAAGAGGACGCGATGCAGTTATCTGTGAAGCTTGTTAGCAGCGAAACGGAAACAGCCTAGCGAGTACTCGCTGTAGGTGATTCGTAAGCGGGAGGCTGGGAAGAGGCAGGAGGACGGCACGGAAGCGACGCTAGAAGAAGCGATTGCGAATGAAGGAAGCAGGAGGAAATAAGAGGAAAGGTTGCCCGAAACGGTACACAATTCTCTACTTGGGGACCCCCAATCCACTCGCTCTGGCAAGAAAATGACAGTGTTAATACTGAAGCTCCAGGCAGAAGACTTCTTATGCGCCTGTCATCGCGGCGAAATTACTGCACTCGCAAGAAACGCAGAAAAGAGCAGACACAGCTCGAAGTCACGTGCCAATGCAGTGAATGACTGCACAAAAATCGCACCGGCGCAGAGCACCCTCAGCAAACGCTCAGAAATTGCGCAAAACATGCGGCGCCTAGTCTGTAGGGGGAGCCACCAGAGCTATGACACTCGGCACGTTAGCGTTAGAGCCCCCCTCACAGGCATGGACACGGACTGATGACGGAATGTGCTATTCATGGGTTTTGTTCGTTCTTACGGGGTCGTATTGTTGCTCCTCGAAGACCGATAGAGGGGCAGTAACCGAAGGCGACAGCAGCCATCAAGTGAACAGAGATCCATTGCTTTACAAAAAAGGAAAGTGTCGTACAGATTGTTTTACGCCTACGCTAAACTACTGCCTGCATGTATGCGTGAGACAAACATCGGGGTATTTTAGCCTCTCGGTGACACTCAAGGTTGTTGACGGCATGTTCAAAGGTCCAACGATCTGGCTCACGACAGCTACTATAGCTCGCGCTCAAAGGCCAGCAGCTGCTATCGTGCCCCTGAAATTTCAACACCCGCTCGAAGGTCACTGTGCACTTGCTTATCTATAGATATCATGTCACTCAAAAATCGCTGTGGACCTGCTTACTGAATCTACACGCACCTCTTCTTGGACCCGCACTCACACACACCTGTATGCAGTCAGCACCCAAAAAGCATGTGTGGCACGTGTCTATGCGCCCACTCGCAGTTTAATCCGTAAATATGATGCTGTAGGAGGCGAGTGAAAAGTTTTCCGAGGAGCAGCTTCCGCTCGGAAGGCGAGCCGAGAGACGTTCTCTGTATGTTCACTGCATTCGGCCCTTCCTATTCGTAAGAAAAGGAAAGTTTTGTCTATCTTCTGTTCACCTTTATGAAAGCACTTTTACGGCAGAAATATCTTCCTGCCAAAGGGACGCCTCCATTAGAGCTAACCTGTTCAGCACAGTGGCTGCGAAGTATCTATTTTGTTTTCTTTTCAGAGATTTCCGATGTCAGTAGCTTGATTGCTTAGCGCTGAATATTGCATAGGAAAATAAAGTTATTTTCACTCCATTTCTCTATCTCCGATGTATAAACTATACGAGAGGTCGACACACTACTAATTACCCTCATCATTATCATCAGTAGCAACAGCAACCAGATTCCTTTCACTGCAGGACAAAAACTTCCTCCCATCGCTTTGTAATCATCCGTGTCCTGTGCCAGCCGCGGCCCCTTTATGCCGGCATATTCACTTATCTCCCCACCTCTGCCGCCCTCGGCTACGATTTAATTCACCTGCGAATCACTCTGCTGCATAAAAGACCATCGGCTATCTGCCCTCCGCTCTGGATGCCCTGCCTAAGTTAATTTTTTGTCTTGGATTCTGCTAGAATATCATTAACTCGCATTTGTTATGCTTTAATTATAGCTGAGCCAATTAACTCCCTGAATTCGGAACAAGGCGTAGACTGAGCTTCGGAGCCCGAGCGACGTGCTGCTCACTCAGCGACCGCAGAAGGTTGGCGGGCTCTTTTGCGAAGAGAAAGAATTCAAGCATCCACGAACTTTCAGAGCGATCTAAAAAGAAGTTCAAACATCAGGAAAGCGCTTGGGATAAATGCAGTGAAGTGAATTCCGTTAGACGTTACACGTGTTGGTAGCAGCGACGTTTACATTTTGCCTTTTCTGAGAAAATTACTTTAGGCAGCATTGGCCAACGTCCCGGAATCGTCTCTTGGCCGCGGCGGCGTAATTTGGATGAGGGAAAGATGGGAAAACATCCGTGTGCTGTGTGATGTCGGTCCGTGATAAAAAAAAAAACCAGGTGGTCGAAATTATTTACGAGTCCACTACGGCGTCTGTCATAGCGCACGGGCAGTTTTGGGACGTTGAAACTTACGTACCAAATTTTTAAGCGGCACTGATTAGGCAGCCGTGAGAAACGAGAGCTCAAATACAGATCGAGGGAGCATGGAAGGGAGCAAAATTCCGCCACACGTCTTGAGGCGTGGCGGCGCTTGAACAAATGACAAATACCTAAAAGAATAACCATGAAATACAGTGGAACGGAATGGAATAGTGTCCTTATATTAACCCGGTATTTGTTCACTCCATATTCCGTGTTCTTAGCCTTTTATTCTTGAAAAAGTAAGACACCAAAACACGTTTTGCGTTTTCTCTTGATCGCTTGGTATACATATGCGACTTCGGGATCGCTCACACGGGCGCTTCTGTCCGGTTTGGCTACCATCGCACCTATGTTCAATAGGTGAACATTTACATGAAACACAGTTTGAAATACGGAAGTAAATAGGAATGCTAATAACAGTTGTCTTTAGTGGAGAACGAAAACAGATTAACTGTGTTTTTTTGGGCGTTGGCAGCCATTCCATTGTGAACAAACCAGTGCATTGCATTGTAAATGTCATTTTGCAAGAAACCATAGGATTTTGTAGGAAAGATGCTTTGCCAGTAACACTGCGTCATCAGCATATTAGAACACCAAACATTTGGAAATGGCCAAAGGGAAGTCAGTGACAAAAATATTAAACAACAATGGGGATAAAATTGACCCCTGAGGTACACCTGCATTCAGCGGCAACTTACAACTCGAAACGCCCTTATCATCGGTAGCGACCACTTGATAACGATTGCTGAGATAGTTTTTGAGAATGCGGCAAAAATGTCCACGGAAACCTGACAAATACAGCTTGCTTAATAAGATTTGCTGGTTCAGGGTGTCAAATGCTTTCGCTACATCTAAGAGAGCACACGTGAAAAGATTCTCATCAAACGCTGAAAACAGTTCATCATCATCATCATCATCACCATCATCGTCATAATCATCATCATCGTCATCATCATCATCATCAACAACAACAACAACAACAACAACAACAACAACAACAACAACAACAACAACAACAACAACAACAACAACAACAACAACAACAACAACAATAATAATAATAATAATAATAATAATAATAATAATAATAATAATAATAATAATAATAATAATAATAATAATAATAATGATGATGACGATGATGATGATGATTTTATTGCCAGTTTCCGTGTTACATCTTCAGTTACAGGCCTGTCAAAGCAAAAAAAATGGCTTGAGGGACTAGGCCTCGCAAAATCGGCGAAAAGACAGAGAAAACAAGCAGAAAAAAATCCAATGATTGTTTATTAAGAAAACATAAAGAGAGAAAAATATAGAAGGAATATTACACATCAATTTTGTCACAAGGTATGAAGAAAAAAGGATAACAATAGTAAAAGTGTTTATTGCCAACATAGAACAAAAATACAAAATATTGCGGGCCAGTCAAAGCCTTAAAGGCTTGGGCGACTAGGCCCGACAACGCCAGAAACTTGCTCGTACTTTGTCTATACGGTTCGAACTGCACACAAGCACTTACACATTTTCCACATTTTCAGAACGTTACCACATTAATGAACATGCATAACATTGCATCCTTTTACAACTTATCAAGGAATTGGGAAGATCTTAACAGGAAGTCCTTAACAGATGCTTTAATGCACTAACTGAAGTGGCCGCCAACACTTCTTTCGAAAGTTTATTAAAACATAATAGTAATAATATTAATAACAAATATCATGCTAGAAGCTCGTGTGCTGAATGATGTCAGTGCATGTTACAGGGCCCTAGGTGGTCGAAATTACCAGGAGCCCTCCACTACGGCGTCCCTCGTAGCCTGAGTCACTTTGAGACGTTAAACCACATAAAACAAAACAAAACCAAACCATAATAACAAATATAATCATTCCGAGACCTTTAAAGGGATAAAAATCTTGACGAACGCTTTTTGTACATCGCCACCATCGAAAAGCAGCTTCCGCGGCAAGGGGTAGTAGCACCTGCGAGCTTGTGATTGTTCGTGGCAGAGCGCCGTAACCACTGGGTCACCGCGGCTGGTTTCGCCGCCGTTAATGCCAATCTACTCATAAGCGTGCATCTTGAAAGCCCCCTTACCTTTACTTATTGCCTCACCTTGTGCAACAGCTTTTTTGGGCGCTCCCCGTCCGAGGCGCTCTTGGAGGGCGGCACCTCCCATTGAAACCTTACTCCACCTTCTCGTGCTGCCACATTCCCAGACACCACCGGGAAGCAATAGAATGCGGTAGCCAAATGCGATATCGAGCAATTCGTCAAATGCGCACTAGATAAACGTCTCAGGCATATTTTAAAACAGTGCAAGGCCATTTTCAAGTTTCATTACACACGCTCGCGGTTCTTAAATGTTTTTTTAACGCCCATCGCGAGCGCTTTAACAGCACTACCCTAATTTGGCTGAGAGGATAGAAGGGTCTGGCAACATCAAGCAGCTGCTGTCACGGTATGCCACCATGAGCGCGGCGTCGTCGCGTGTGTCGAGTGCTTTGTTTTCTACGCCATACATGCTACTTTTATTTAGAAGGCCTAAAGATCTTTACTACCGTTAAAAAGAAATATATATGCCGCCAAAGCTAGCCTTTCAAAGGAACTCACGGTCTCGGTGCCGGCCAAGCCTCCGTAAACCTCGCGCGAAGCGGATGCTCGGATACGCTTACAAGGCGGCCCCTCTCCTCCATCGTACTCGGGTTCGCAATGTGGCTCGATCGGGCGGCGGGCATGGCTACGACTGTCAAATGCGCACACTGTTTCTTATTTCGCGGAGCCGAAATGAGCGTCGCTAGTGTTTCAATAACGACTACCATAACCAGGTACGTGCAGCTGAGCCGTGTCTACAGACAACCGTAATCCCATTAGAGAAGCGTACATACCCCCGTGTGCAGTATGAGAGGGAACGAAGTATGAGCATTAAATGATTGACTGCTCCATAATTATGTGTGCTTAGCTTTCTTTTCTTGTATAAACAGTTTTCGTCTTGGCGATAATATTCAAAAGAAATGGTCAAGTTCTCAACTTTAGCGAAGAAACAGCCCCTCGATGGCCCATGTCGTCAAGATTTTGACCCCCCTCCCCCCCCCCAAACAAGAGCAGCAACATGTGGAACGGAGACATGCTTCCGATCTACTGACCTGCACAGCATAGTCGCCAAATCGTAGAAATGAATTCAGGGAGGCATGCCCCCGGCGAAAGGAGCGACGTGAGAGGGCCTCAAGGTGTGTAGAGAAAGGCATTAGTACTTGAGCTAGAAAGTGCCCTGAGCAAGCCTTCGGGGGCCCTTTGAGAAGATTGCTGTTAAATCTGCTCAAAACGCCTTCAAAACTGTATGTATGCATTACTGGTGTAAGCAAAGTCCCAAAACGTGGGCCTTGCCATCCTTGAGACCCACCGCCGGACAACCATAGGTAAAAATGGGTACAGGCGTCCCCCGGCCCCGGCATCGGCTTCCACAGAGGTGTTCTCTAGGAGAAGGCTCTCCAAACAAGCTGCGCCCTTTCGGGAGCAAACCCAATTTCGAAAACTTCAGCCTGCAAAGGTGGTTCGTGTTACCGTGTTTACGCGGGTGATTCTCAGTGCGAGTTCAAGATAGTACGCTGTAACAAGCGTGTCTCAGCAGACGTACAGGTTCAGCTGTAACAACCATAAGCGATTCTTCAAAAGAAGAGAAACTTCGGAGTGTCACTGCAGTCTTGGACAAGTCCGGATTTCCCCGGATGTCGGACTTTCGAGAAAAAAATAACGAAAGCCACAATGGGCTTTCCGTGCAAGGTGGCATTATGCCCCCGCGGATAGACTTTACATCGAGGGAGGGGCGAGGCTGACCAAAGGCCCTTTTCCAAGAATTTAGCACAGGAAGAGTTAAGCACCAGGCCGGGGAAATCTTGTACTCATTGGAAAACTGATCGATACCCGGCGGCACTGGGGATCGAACCGAGAACCTCCCTAATGCGAGGCAAATGACTACCATAAGGCCATTGCTTCTTTTCATTTTCTTTATTTTATAGCCACCGATTTCTTGTCGTCACCTCTTCTTCCTTATCACGTACGTTTATTTGAACGCTGTCAATTTTTACCGAACATAAAATTAATCTCCATGCGTCGGTATTGTTAGCCTCTGAAAAAAAGCAGAGGTTCAAACCATCCTTGATTCAAGTTACGTGAGCGTAAGCGCGGTTATACTTGGTTTTACAAGTGACTACACAGACTTCCATCGGCCGCAGCCGCATTTGCTGCTGTCGCTTCGATCTTGGCACGCTTCCGCTCTTGCTAAGCTTCTCGGCAACGGGCTAGTCTGGCTTCTCGTTGTTCGGGGGTATCGGCAGTCTGTCTGACACGGCTGCTGGCTGCGTTCTCTGTCTTCAGCGAGAGTGGCTTGCTACTGAGCTACATTCGTTGGATGATCGGATTCGGCCTGACGCTTGTGCTGAAGCGAACGCACAGACGGTGTCCAGCCGGCGTACAATCCATGTCGAGACTGAGGAGCGAGCGCCGCGAAGCAGCTGTTATACCCCTAGAGCAAGTCGCGTGATAGTGCGGCGTGACGCCACTCACACCTGCCGGACTGCGCTCCGAGCGAGCTCAAGATCACGGCGACGGGGATTAATGGCCTTGGGAAACATGGCGTAGTAGAGCTAGGCCATGTAGCTCTCAGGCTGCGCTGCCTCACAAGTTACCTGCCTCAGCATTCTGTAGGTAGTTTAACGGATCACTCCATCCGTCAGCAGCTTTACTTGCAGGGCATGACAGCCTGCATGAGAGCTCAGACGCTGGTTCGGATTGAGACGGCAGAAAATTTTACAGCGACAGCTGTTAAGGCCACGCTTCCACACTTTAAGGCCCCACAAAGGAGTGCGGGGAGGAAAGGGGAGAGAGACAACAAGTGGGTCATGTCACAGTGATTGGGCAAAACACTCCCGCGTATACTGGTAGATAAACCGGGCATCCAGCGTGACAAGCGCAGCGAGCCGCGGCCATGCGTCACGCCTACCCAAACCGCTACTTCCACATCCCAACCTCAGCCCCCCACATCTCATGACTGGTTACTGCACCCGGCTCCTTCAACATTCAGCAAAATACGCTCACCAGAGCTTACTAGTCGTGGCATGAACGCAAAAGAGATCCCTTACTTCTACTCAGAGTTTCTAAATATGCCGACTGGTATCAGCATTTCGCACCTCCACAGCTGTCATTGAAATTCGTATTAACACAAGGGTAAACGTCTGGGGATTTTTTTCGCATATTAGTTATTTATTCTATGAAGATCTTAAATACTGCACGTTCTTCAGTTAAACTCAGTTCTCAGGAACTCATCGCGAGAAGAAAATACAGAAAAACCAGTTGAGCTATACTAGCGCTGGCCCCATCCCACTAGAGGTCCCTGTGGCCCACTGAAGGGTCTGCTAAATATCGAGTGGTTTGGTTCTCGTTCCTTTCCTCCTTGAGCTTTTGCGCTCCTGGTCTTGAGTGTTAAACGCACGCGGTGAGGCCGAAAGTCCGAGGTGATGTGTAAACAGTTTTCCGGCCAGGGGGTCTCCTCCTGGACGGCTCATCTGCCCCTGGAACCTTTTTTTTTGCGCAGTGGTGTCAGCAGCATTCCTCATGCACTGGTGCCAAAGAATGGTGGTGTGCTCAAGATGAACCCAGGGGCTATTCGGGCTGTGCTTGAGATAACCGCTTCTCTTTGGCAGTCGATCTCAGAGGTGCGGCAGTTCGGGCGGGGCGGGATTGTGTGCAAATCCTCTGACCTCGCCTGTGTAAAAGATCTCCTTAGCTGCACTTCCTCTTCGTCACTTCTGGTAAGTTATTTTCTCTCTCCCTCTTTCTCCAGCATGAAAGAACTTGTCCGAGGTATCTATCCTTGCTCAACTCCACTGAGGCCCTTGAACTACTGTCTGCAGCAGGTGCTGCTGTGCATCGCTGTAGCCGTGGAAATTAACAACGTGCCAGCCGAGTCTGTAACTGTCACTTACGCGGGCCCTTCCTGATCATCTGAAATCAAGGCATGCCCTTAACCTTCACCCGCTAACATCTCGGTCACTGCAGTGCATTAGCTTTTGGCGCTAGGGCCATAATGCAGCGTTTTTCATCACTTTTTTCAGGTCTCTTCTTTTCCCCTTTTTGCCACTAAAAAGTCTTGCTGATTAGCCTTTATATGTCTCCCAATTCTTCGCCGATCCCCCACTGCCGGTATGTATCGTTTGTTGTTAGGATAACAACACCAACAACGACAAGATCTTGGTTTGAAGATCCTGCGGCGGAAGATTCTCACACGAGTCCTCTTGAAATGGTCGGAGTTTGCTGGCCTATCCAACGTGCCCCTCGCGATTCTGGGCGGCTGGTCCATACTAATATGCTGTTCAAGCCAACCACACGGACACGGGCACCTGAAGTCACGCGGCTCTTCGTCCACGCCACCGCAGCCGGGCAAGCGATAACGTTCTGGACATCGTCTCGATCCTTTATCTTCCCCGCAGTTCCTTCGGGGGCGTCCGCTGTTTGTGGTGGTGGTCCCTCGAGTCTGAACACAGGGTACGACATGCGAACGTGTTCTCCCTTGTCTTCCAACTTCCTGTCCACATTTTTGGAAAAAACAGCGCACCTTAGGACACGGACAGAGGCGGTCAGCGCTGTGTCATTATATCTGCCTCTGTCCGTGTCCTAAGGGGCGCTGTTTTTTCTAAATATGAACTACCAACTAGCCCGTTCGACCACCCTTCCTGTCCATGTCGCTGCAGCCGGACCAGCCGACAGCGCCCGGGTCATCTCGGTACTGGCGCTTGGTCTTCCCTCGCTCTTTCGGAGGCGTCCTCTGGCAGTGGGGATCGTTCGAAGCTGAGCAATGGTTGCGATCGTAGAGACCCTCGTCGTCCAGCTTCTCGTCCATGCCATCGCAGCCGGGCAAGCCAACTACGACTGGGTCGTTTCGGCCCATCATCGTTCGCTTGTGGCGGCGATCGCTGGAGTCTGAACAAAGGCTGCGAAATGCGACCGCAACATGCCTTGTCGTCCATACTGTTGTCAACACTGCTGCAGTAGGACCGGATGACAGCCACTGGGACATCGTATCGGTCATTGTCCTTGATCTTCCTTACAGCTCCTTCAGTGGCATCCACTGGCCGGGGTAGCGATCGTCGACTCTGAATAAATAAACGCTATGAGATGCAGCCACGGCGTTCCTCAATCGTCATACAGCGTCTTGTCCACGCCGCCACAGCCGGACAAGATGACATCGTTTTGGTCCTTATCCTTAATCTTCCCTTCGTTGCTTCTAAGGCGTGTCTGCTGGCGGTGCTGAGGATCGCTATTACCTCAGTAAGACTCCTAGTATGACCGTATGTCCCACATCACTGTCTTGTCTTCGGGAGGAGTATGCTATCTCGCTGTGCCGCCCACACAGCTGGGTTGTGAAAGCAGGCTTTGAGGTAAAAAGCTTCAAGCTAGTCAGTGAAGTAGACCTCAGAAAACACGTAGCGAATTAAAAAAAAATGGTAACGAATGTCTGTTCGAGCAGTTACCTGGTCTCTCTTACCACTTTTCCTTAGAACTTTCATGGATTCACGGAAAATATCGTTGCGAAATCAAAGAGCATGCGGGTACTTGTTTTGGATGGATATAGATAAAAATACAATTTATTCTTCTTTATGCGTTCAGTGGGACCATAATGTGAATGTTGCTTGTTTAAGAAAACTTGAACTCAGCATTCCTTTTCTAAAGAGTCCGGATCCTGCTCTACAATCGGTTTGAATACAGCGCCGAGTTCTAATCACCCTATAATGGGAGTGCCAATTAGCTGTGGCAGACTTCATAAAATGCGTGTACAGGCAGCGCACATTGAAGATAGTTTCAGTAGTTTTCTGTGGTCGGAGTTGTTGCGATGTACTGAAAATCAAATCACGAGAAACTTGCAATAGACAGAATAATTGAATACTTACTTTTCGAAATGAGCCATATCCACCGAAACGCAAACTGAGAAAAACGGGAAAGTTTGTTATTTGCACAAACCGTTGCGCTATCCAAGCTGTTATATGATATGCTTGACATGCTAGTTAGAGAAACTCTACACCATGATTTAACAAAAAATTATGCAAATTATTTAGTAAATTAAGAATATAAACCTTGGATTTTGATTCTTTTTGATGTGAAACTCTAGATTTGATCCATTTTTCCAGAAAACTTTATTTCTACAGTTGTTTTAAAGCTGGAAATAATGCTTAAAATGGTTACGCTGTAAACACAGTACAAAAAAAGTTGGAGCATTTATGGTGTGCTATCACGGACATATGCCTAACACAAGCTAGTAAAAGCGAGCAGCAGGCTTCTGTAGCAAGCGCTAACCTGACAGCGTTCCTTTCTATCGTTCACACTTCGACAGCGGAAAAGTAAGCTAGCTAGAATGTATGTTATCTAGAATATATTTTACTTCTCTGTAACATTCTAAATTCATGACTAGCGGCGAAATGCTAGACGCGAACGGCAGGACAGCTGGTGCTGTAGTTTGCTGTCAGCCTCTGCCATTTCGCCTGTAATAATGAATTGAGAAAGCCGCTTTCAACTAGTCCAACTAAACGCTTTAACATTCACTGTAGCAGAAGCGCAGCCGTGCTTCATCGGCGACGGGTTAATGACCCCATCGGTATCGTCGTCGTCTGTGTTCAGATCGGTCAGATATTCCGCCGATCTCTTCATACCTTTAGCATTCCATGGTAAAGTAGTTCTTGGGAAGGAATAAATGAAACCACGCTCGAAAGAGTCCGACCTATGAGGCTCAAGCTGACAAAGAAGGCCTTCACGAGTAGACCTGGCTCACTTTTATGCGTATATCAGCAGGATCTGGCTCATTTTTTGATTTGAAAGGGATTTGCTCGCAGGTTTTCTAGGCGGTACTTATTATCACCTTCCGTTTTCACAGGTTTTGCAAAAGTAAGATCTATGGATGAGCTTTCCATTACAGCAAAATTTGACATAGTTTCGGTTTCTGGATATGGCTCATTTAGAAAAAGAAACCCCGCAAGTGTTCCGCTACACGAGCCTTTGGTTTGAACATGTCGCACTAGGGTAAACCTGGAACTAGCCGTTGCCTGCACTCACTCGCTGCACTCACTTGTAATGCATACGAAGGGATCATATTCGAACATTTCTCAACTGTTCGCACTCTTCGCTTACAGTGAAGAAAAACTTGCCGAATGAAGCCCTCTCTTCTAAAAATGTGCCATTGGCGATTTTGGTTTAAACATTTGTGTATTAATTGTCAGTAAGGTCTGCAGTTATTTCAACATGTTCGGGTATCTTCCAAATGACAAAATAAAGGATAACTCAAGTTTCTATGGACAACTTCTAAAAACCTAAAGGTTGACCGCCCCTTTTCAGACCTCGGCTCGGAGCTGAATAATCTGGTTATGTGTGATCACTATATGCCTCTCGATACTAAGACGCGATACTCAATACTAAGGAACCAACGAGGCCGAATCAGCACCCCGTGCATGACGAATAGGCAAAAAAATGTGCCAGCGAAGAATGCGACGATGACAGCGAGGAGCGCATAATTCGATGTTCCGAATAACAGCAGGCTCATGGTGTAATTCGTGGCCAGGTCTTATTGCCGGAGGCCCGATGGGCTGCACGTTGCATGTACATTATCAGCTTGGGTGGCGCGAAAAATTGACACGCGTCTTACGAGCAATGCAAAGAACGACACAGATGAATTCGTGGGTCGTCCCTCGCAAGTGTACTACGTGGTTTCTCTCAACCACTGGCACAAGCAGTAGTTTGCATCGCGATCCTGAGCAGTCGGCTGCGAGGAATGACGCACGTAAAAGAGCGAGGTCATCGGTTGGATTTCGAGAAACCGCACAGCGTACTGAGGGAGAGGTGCTCCTGAGATTAGGCACGCCTCGTACTTCACTCTAGGCGGCTCATTATCGTAGCGAACATAACGCCGGATGAATATTTCATAACAGAGTGTTTTGTCCCCTTTTTGAACCTTCCGCTGACACCTTAGTGTCTACTATAGCGAGTAAGATGAGCGGTGTATGCCTCATGGCGTTCAAAACGAGGGTCGAAAAGAAGGCTTTCACACGCGTAACCATTGCAAGTTGCTTTATCAGTACAAGTCATTGACCTTCTGCGGTCGGTAACAGCTTCGCCTTCCTTATCTTTGTACCTAAAGACAGTTGTGAATATGTACTCGGGGCCGATGAACTCAACTCGGGGGGCTTTGACGTTGGCTCCGGAGCCATTGTAACTGGACGCAAATGCAAAATTCATGGCCAAGACAGGATGTGAAGCGAACAGTTCATGCCTATACATTACGTAACTTTCCTTGTGAGGCGCAATCATTTGCCTGCATGATGTAAATGGCTTTTGAAAGGCAAAATTCTTTTTTTTTATCGACACGTGTGCGAGACTTTCCCCGCGATATAAACCGTGGCCGTCGACATCGTCGCTGTATTATGCTGTAAAGGATAACTTGCGCGTACGCTTTTTGGGCCTTAAAAACCTGGACCGGACGGATAATGTTATCTTCGAAAATATGCTCTGTGTTGTCGCCTAATCCAGGTGTGACTGGCCTGTTACCGATGTTGCTACCGGGGCAGATGTCCAGACTGTGATGCAATTAGCGTCACCAGGTTACTTTTGTTTCGAAATTTAAGTGTGCACAGAAATTTTGCATATGTTTCCGATCGAAAATGAAAACCAGCATGCCTTTGCTCGTTTTGTGCAAAGCTCTCTTTCGAATTCTCTTGAAGGCTGTGCCATTTCAGGCCCTGCACAAAGCTGAATACGTGTACGCCTTGGCTCTCCTCTAGAAAAACGGAGAAACTATTTGAGCAGTGCTTCTACTCCAAGCAATATTAAACGATAGATAACGCTTTGTTTCTTTTGCAGCTGCACGCCTGATAAAGCGCTCTTCAAAAGCCAACCCATCGCATACTGCTGTTGTCGAGAGTATTCGCGTCTGAGAGCATGGGCACGGCTCATCACTGGACGGCATGCGCCGCAGTTTCACTAGACGTCAGCACCGCCCCCAAATATGGTCCACAGCGATACGACGCTGGTGTGCTTGCTATGCACTGCCCTGGTTCTCCCCCTGCCCCCATTAATTTTTTTGCGTTCATTTGTACACACCCTTTCTGCACAGTTATTTCTCAAACTTCCACGCAGGGAACCACGTCACGTGAGGGCGGCGATGCTGGATGTCTCTATAGAGACATGGCTTCTAATACTGCCAGACACGCATGTGACTCCTGTCACGCCTATGAAAAGTACTACCGTGAATAAAGGTTGTGCGAATATAGAACTAATGGGAATAAAAGGGGCTGCTAGCTAAAGCTACCCAGTTCGGTAAACGGTCAATAACGCTCTACTGTTTCGTTTCTGACTTCGACACAAGTATGTTTGTTGCATTCTGGCTTACACCCCCAGCAATATGCTGCTCTGAGTAAACGCTTTCAGCCTGCGATACGTAGTTGAGAGCACACTATCAGTGCGTCACGAAAGGCCAGTATGACAAGCTTATTTCCGCATATGTTTAAGCGTTTTCGCTTCGGGCTAAGCGCGATTTAATCAAATGCGCAATATATAGAGCGGAGGCATGAGAGACTTGAACCAAAAATGGTGCAAAAACACCGCCCTTTGAAAAGGATATGTTGCCTTCTTTCTTATTTTCTTTTTTTTTTTTATCAGACACCAGCCAAATTTCATCACAGCGCACCAAACATGAAAGAGCAGAAAGACGGTGGGGTCCATTGTGATCCCATTTTCTATTCGGCTATAATCGACTTATTTGTTTCAAACACCAGTTGCCAGTTTTAGAGGTTATTCGGCGCTAGCGATGACCACAGCCAGTTCTCATGGGGGTTCATTTTTGGTTGCCTCATTTTTTTCTTCCCGGAGTGCTCGGAATCTCTGTCCATTATTCGATTTGACAGAATAACTCCGCGAGGGCTGGGAACGATACTTCACGAAAGTATCTTCTATAGAGATACCTGATACCCTCAAAAATTGTATTTTTCATACTGATACATACAAACTTGGAAATTTTTCTGATGCTTCTAGTTTTTTATGGCAGCGTTTACCCGGATCCTGGTACAAGCTCCGTGCGCATGGGAAAGCCGAACAGGTTATGTTGAACAGGCGCTCGACCCGCCGCGGTGGCTCAGTGCTTAGGGCGCTCGGCTACTGATCCGGAGTTCCCGGGTTCGAACCCGACCGCGGCGGCCGCGTTTTTATGGAGGCAAAACGCTAAGGCGCCCGTGTGCTGTGCGACGTCAGTGCACATTAAAGATCCCCAGGTGGTCGAAATTTTTCCGGAGCCCTGCACTACGGCACCTCTTTCTTCCTTTCTTCTTTCACTCCCTCCTTTACCCCTTCCCTTACGGCGCGGTTCAAGTGTCCGCCGATATGTGAGACAGATACTGCGCCATTTCCTTTCCCCCAAAACCAATTATTATTATTATTTACAGGCGCCCGAAGTTGAACATTCTGCGTTGAAAGCTGGAAGGAAAACAACTAAAATAAAAGGGCTGAAAGCAATATTAGGCCAACATAATTTGTTAATCTTTGATAATACCTTCACTTAAAGGCCTTAAGGTTAAAATCATTTGCTCAAACCCCTAGTGCGAGAAAACCCCTCGATGCAGCCATGCTATAAGCGAAGCAGGGAAAAAAAGAACTCTCTATACGGGAGCAGACATTCACATCGCCTTGCGGTGTTTTTCATGAAGATGCATTTTATCAAATAATAAGAGTGAAGTATAGCCACGTCGACTCGCATATCCTAGCGGCAGTTAAGGAATGAAAGTTTAACTAATGCCTCTTGAGAACTACGCAACGCTTGCTTTTCCGAACGAAAAGAATGCGTCAGCTGATGCATTTGCCGGTGCCGGTTCCTATATGACCCGCGTTGACTCTGCCACAACGGTGAGCCTATCCTCGTCTCATCTGTCACTGAGTGAGAAGAGGCGCAATATACACGTCGTCGACCTGCCAGAAAAAGAACGCAAAAAGAAAAAAGACTGACCGGACCAGCGACATTGGCATCGTCTGTTCCTAATTCTACTCCATCTCTTTTTTGAGTGTGCTACCACGTGAGCGTGGGCCCCGCCTTACTTACAGTAACCTCAAAACCTGCAGCAGAGTTTCTTTTTTGAGTATCGAGCATTGATAAATTACACGGTACACTAAAAAATTATTTTTAGTACTGATACTCTGGTAGTTTTATTTTCGGCAAGCGCTACCTAATACCGATACTCAAAATGTATCGAAAGATAGTATCAATGATACATGTAGCCATGCCTGCCCATGCCTGAGCTCCGTCCACCAGGCTGGCTTTTCTGAAACGTATTCTTTTTGACCACCGGATAGTTCCAGGGGAGACCGGTACTCTCTTCAGCTGCCCCTGCATTTTCAGTCGGACTGGATCGGGAAGGGAGCAGACGACGAGGCGGTATGCGCTGCTTAACGCTATGTTGATAGAGAGTCGTAGATTAAATACTCCTCGCTGCTCTAACTGTTTTCCAAATAAGTACCGAATAAAACGGCTTGTGAATAAAGTAACATTTGCATTGTTCGATTAGGATTTTGGCCCTCATGGGGCCACTGCAGGCGCTTAGATTCCCGCTCGTTTCGTTTCCAGTTGTCGGCTGTTTCAGTGCAACGTCGAGTGAAGAATAATGGCCTGCGATGAGTGGCGCCGCAACGACGGCAGATTTCTGCCCGCCAGTGAAAAAAGGGTGCGTGTTCTTGACGAGAGAAAACAGACTTATTTCATGGAAATGTACTTGTGTATCACAACAGGTTGGCATAGAAGTCTAGAGAGTGGCAGTTTTCACTGCAAATGCAAGAGCGCTCGGCTGCTGACCCGAAAGACGCGGTTTCGAACCCTGCCGCGGCGGTCGCATTTCGATGGCAGCGAAATGCTCGAGACCCGTGCACTGTGCGGTGTCAGTGCACATTAAAGAACCCCATGCGGTTGAAATTATCCGCCGCCTTCCACTACGGCGTTCCTCATAGCCTGAGTCGTTTTGGGACATTAAACCATCTAAAAAAAAAACAAGCCAAACCAAACAATACCGCAGTATATTGCGTTATAATATCATTAAATCCACTGAAACCAAATTTATGGCGTTCAAAACTAGTTGTAAAACCTTCACTGCAAGCCGCCTTTAACCCTTTGTTCTAGTATCATTCCAGCATCTGGTAAATCCAGCCTTTTCGGCGTTATTCTGGATTCAACTCTTAACTAAACTTCCTCTAAAGTGCGGCCACCATAGAGTGATTCTTGCACGTGAAATCACGCTGTGTGGGGGTGTTGTGTGAAACGCACGTGGTCGTTCCTCTGAACTTGCACTGTCACGAGCACTCATCGCGCCCGCAACTTGCGCCCGTGATGGTGTACGTTTGGCGACACGGCCGCCTGCCTTTCACACGCACTACGTTTTCGCGTGCAAAAAAAAAAATCGACAAACAATTACGGTAGTCGGTAATATGAAATTTGACCGCAGCTCTTGAAAAGTGTGTTGTCACCCTTGGTCATCTTCCCGTGGCAGCCACCTTCCAGTTGTCCATTCCTCCGCTCTCGCCGTGGCGAGTGGTGTTTCGCTCTGCTACTAGCTGTCAGGTGGCGTATCATGGACAACGCTGTCGACTACGACGCGGAATCCAGGGACGGGCGCACAAGAACTGCGCTTTAAAATGTTCTACACATTCCAGTTTCACCTGGGTGATGGCAGCACGCACAACGGCAAGTAGGCGTGTATCGTCACAATGAGGGTTTGAGGATGTCTGCCACGCGTTCCCGTATTCCTGCCCATATTGCTCACGTTAGCACGTGTGTCATTCAAGTATGAGGTCTTACTGTACCGCTTGCCTGTAGGACATTTAATCTCCGTCACGCCTGCCCGTACGAACAAGTTGTAGCGATCTCATCACGGTTCTGGGGACACACTGGGGGATGGGAGAGGGGGTGCGTTCACTTGAGTGTCAAGCCAGTTCTCAAGGAACTTTTTTATTGAAACCCGCGGTGCTATGCGCGACAACAGAGAACAGTAGATAGACACACTCTCGTCATTTTCAAAATGTTGAGGTGAATTGAGCAATTTTTGCGTTGCTCGCATCTGATCACCGATCACTTGATCGACTGAGTCTGTTCAGCTGTATGTATCTCATATATGTGCTTTCTGTGCAGTGGCGTTGCAGCCGCTGTCACTGTAATCCCATGTATGTATCTTCATGTACTTTGGTATGAATGAGTGTACTTGTGGAAATCTCATGTTTCGATGTCACTTGTGCATGTGTTGATGTCTCAGTCCATGTATCTTATCGTTTTCTATAAAGAGGAGAATTATGTCGTATTGTTGGTGTCGGTTCTTGTATCACTTTAACGGGTTGTCTTCTGTCTTTTTTTATAGATGCGTGCTTTTTAACTGCCTATCAAGTGTTTCGCCTTCTGTGTCCAGTTGGCCGAGCTTCATGCTCGCCAGCATCACCCTCCACCCTACCCCACCCCAACCCTACCCGTAAGGAGGCTGTCGTGTGGCAACAGCTGCACACAGGCACCTACCCCACTCCCCTGTTGTACTCCTAAATGCACCCCTCTTTTGACCCAACGCGGTGTCCTCACTGCGGAGAACCTCCCTCTGCCATATGGTCTGGCAATGTCAGGCCATTCCTGATCTCTCATCCATCCCTCATCCCACCAGTACCTCCTGGCAGGAGCTGCTGACCGACCCCACGGCTACTGGCCAGCAATGCCTGGTGTAGCGTGCGGTGGGCGCACATATAGGGCCCCGGACTAAGGGCACCACTCGGGGGAGAGTGGTCAAGTCAAGAAAGATGTTTTTACTACTACGATCGAGTGTAATGTGACTAAAGGTTATAAATATTGCTGTCCTCGTCAAAAAAAGGTGGTCCATCGTTCCACTCGACCAGTGGGCCTCGTCTCCGTTTCTCGGGGTTTGGCCTCCACCACATTTATCACAGTGAGACTAGGCCTCCGTTGTTACTTACGCAAGCTCTCCAAATCGGATGCAAAAAATGTTTAAAACCGACTCGACAAGCATTCATTATACAATGGTTTTCTCCGTTAAAACCACCTTATAGTTTCAAACCGACAAAAGCCTTGCAGGCGAAGAATTCCACAAAAGAGATTTTTCCTTCTGGTGAGCGATGGCGAGAAAAGAAGAATGGTAACCGATATGCTAGTCCAGTGGCACGCGCACGTGCAGAAAAAGAAGAAACATTGCTTCGAATGTTCGCCATCTTATTTGCGACTATAGGAAGTAGTATAGTGCCAGCCAGACGTGCAGGGCCGCCTCCACGCAGGCCCCAAGTGCATGCTGCATTTATCTTGAGCCCTACCACGCGAGCCCGATGTCGTCCTGTTGCTGTTCCAGGCAGCCGTTACCCGACAGGCTGACGGCACCCCTCTTCCAACCTGTGTCCTGCTTTTGACCATCTTCCCGGATGCGTCCGCGTACACTGCCGGTGGTCGCCTGTGGTAAAAGCCAACCAAACACGTCGCCATGCAACCTCGGGGACAGACGTCATGCAGGTCCTCTTCCAAGCGGCCACTCACGTTCAGGCTCACGAGGACCTGGTCCCCATCCACGTCCCCGGCTCCGTTGGCGTCCGCTGGTAGAGGCTTCCTCTGGAATAAGGCTGAGCAAGAACACCACCATGTGACCTCGGAGCCCGACGCCGTCTGGATCCTGGTTCACGAGGCTGCTTTCGGTCAGGCTCACGACGGCCTGGTATCCACCCGCGTCCCCTGTTCCTTCAGCGGCATTCTTTGGCTGTCATCTACGGTTAAGGCTGAGCAAGAGCACCTCCATGCCACATCGTGGTCAGACGTCGTTCGGGTCATCGCCAACGTAACCGTTCCCGTTCAGGTTCACGGCGCCTTGCTTCATGTCTCTGGCCCCGGCTTCTGCAGCGGCTTTCTCCGGCCTTTCTCACCTCCGGTTGAGGCTTAGCAAGAACACCGCCATGCCACCTCGCGGCGAGACGCTGTTCGTGCCCTCGCCCACACGACCGATTCCGTTCGGGCTCACTACGCCCTGATCACGGTCCTTGTCAGTACGCCCAATCACTTCCGGTTTGGGCTGCGCGAGGACGCCCCCATGCGACTTTGAGGCTGGACATCGTTCCGAAGTACAGAAATGCAAGCGCCATGGTCCCTGTCTTCGCCAAGCGAATTCTCCCAGAATCAAAAATATCATCTGACACTGCTCCAGGGCGGCCAACGAAGAGCGCAAGCCACAAGATTTTCTGGACGAAGGCAACTGGACATGGTGTCATGGCGGTTGGGTCGGAGCAAGGATACCGCCTCACAGCATGTCCAGTTTCATCCTCTTAGAAGTTGATGGCGCTGCGATTCGACTAAACTGCGGCGCCACGGTTAACGTCTGTCCCAAGCTGCTACTCCCAGAATCGTGTCTGCTGGCATTGCTTCAGGGTGGCCATGGAGTGGTGTAAGCCTTCAGATTTTCTGAGCGAAGTGGTTTGGTTGTGCTCGCATTCGCGTTTGGTAGCAGCTACGGCACCACCATTTGATTGCGGAATCCGTCGCGCCCTTCATGCGGTACGGTTCGACCAGCGGACGGCAACACGGGCCTGATCCTCGCCACCGCGCTGATCCATGAAGGAAAAATATCTGCTGGCACTGCTCCAAGGCAACCATCACACTGGAGAAGCTGCGCCAGATTTCCTGTGGCGCTTGAATAGCGTACTTGCGTTTAGTTAAAACAGAGCAAGAAATATGAGCGACTGCGAAATCCGGTGTTACCTCTGATAACCTTTTGAAGCAATTATACCAGTATATAATTTTCGAGGCAAAATACCATGGCTTATAAAAAAAAACCGGTTTGGGAAACGAAACGGGTTGGCATAAGCTTTTAACTCTGGGACTCCTTACAAGATCACTCGTCATTATCGTCGTGTTTCCTACGATACCAGTACTGGAAAACCTAAAGTCCGGTTTGGTGTGTAGCTTAAAAACATTTTAGGGAACCTATAAATTACTAGTGTATGGAACTTTTCTAAGCTTTATTTTTGTTGATGCGTGCTTAGGGAAGATTGTGCCAAAATGTTTAGGTAGTCTCACTTAAAATTTGATATGATTTCTCGCTATGTGCTCTCTCCAATCATTCCTGTGAACATTGCGATGTTCTGCGCCTTGCTATACCTCTCGCAGACTGCTGTCTTACGCATTGGGTTGGATTAATTCCACTGCTTTGATGCGCATTTCTTCATTCCTCCATGTGTCATTTTCGGCGGCCGGTCGAAAATCTGTCGAATGTAAATGCCATGTTATAGAAGTAGTTCGGCACAGGCCAAATTCGTTTTCTGTTAGCCAATATTGAGAGGGTGCTTGCTGCTATTGCGTTGACCAAATAAAATTCATTATGACTGCCGAGGTAAAAATAAAATATGTTCTCGTCTTTACGTTTATTATCCTAGTCTCCTTTTTTAAAGCACTGAGGTGACGCCTGAGATAATTTGCACTGTGCATCAGATGAGTCTTGCGGGATGAATTTGCTGTGCGTGGCGGCGGGACGGATGAGGTAGAGACTGCATACATTCTTGAGAAGCTGCTTCAATCTCCTTAGAAAGTGGTTTGTTTGCTGAATAGCCGTTACACAGCGTTTCTGGGTTAGAAGTCGGAAGAAGCGTTTTATTATGTGGCACACGAGGCAGGTCCTTCAACTGCCGCTCCTCGTTACTGGTTGTACTTCTACTACACTACACCGATGCCAAACCTAGGAGAACGGGCGCTCAACAGCTGTCGCTGTAAAATTATCGGAGAAACTAGGCTACGGCTTAGTTCGGGGAGAGCTGTCACTGATCGGATATCTTTCGTGGAGGCGGCGGCTGCTTAGCGCTCGGGCTTCTTACACTTTCACTGCTGCGCGGCCTTCCTAGCAATAACCTCGTTCCAGACGGTGGTTATGTGTCCGATCCCTTCGACGAAGAAGCCGTGTATGTGTGCGTGTGCGTGCGTGTGTGCGCGTGCGTGCGTGCGTGCGTGCGTGAATTGGGTTACTGTATAGGTTTCCAGAGTTACGAGTAAGTCCGACGTATTGCTCTCCCAAACATCCAAGTTATAAGGGAGAGCCGCAACTGTTCCATGCAGGAGGCAAACTCGGTGCAGCGGAATTAGAGCCAGTGCACGCTTAATCCGCTTGTTCTTGGTTGCCGAACTTGCATTATTCTAGCCAAATCACTGCTGCAGTGAATGGCACAGCTTGCTAGTAATGCTTCGGCTGCACCAAGGCCTGCTTCAGTGAGTTACGAACAAAATACTTGTGACGCCATCTGTTGTAAACGGTACAAACCACAAGCGTTTTCTTTAAGTGCGTTAGGCCTTTTAGTGGCAATTCCCTGCACTTAGCCATTGTTTGTGTGCTTGTCTGAAGCCTGCCTTTTTTCAGGCTGCCCTCTTGCCTACTGGGTTGTGGCTAACCTGTAAGGTGTGTGTGCATATACTGGCCACCATGTAAACTGCCAACCGTGGCAGGTGGCAGCTCAGTTAATGATTCGCCACGAGATGTTGCTCGGGAAGAGCAACTTGCGTCTCAAAACCTGGGCCTGACCGGTGGCAGCACCTGTCATCGCATGCAGGCCAGTGGCGCACCGCTTAACCGCTGCACCATTGCGCCAGGAGTGGTACAAGGACTACCAGCGATCTAGAATGTAAAGCCGAGAATGGCCATTGCTGCATATAGGAGCATTAACTCGTTATCGCTATCCGAGAAAATTCCATCCTTGAACAATGGATCCAAGAACAATGGATCCAAACGCCGGACCGAAATGAAAACCGTCGTGCTAGCGCGCCTAATTCGCATTTGGCCTAACTTCGCAAACTGACTGTGAATTTTTTTAACAGTTAACGAACTCTAGTCGTAAAATTACGTTTTTGATAAAAAAACATCTTTCTCAATGAACATGCGCACTGGCCAAAATCAAATGCCGCAATGCAAAAGAACAATAGTTGTACCAATGCACTGTAAGCAAGCGTCTAGTGCTAAATGATGTAGAGGAGTTGGTTTCTCCGCAGTGCATGAACGTGTTTTCAACAGCATGGTGGTGTTTGGTTAATAGAGGCGCGAGCGACTCAGGGGAAACAAACACGAAGCTCTGGAAGCCTATACAACTCTATGCCTGCAATGCGTGAGAAGCCTCGCAGGGGATCGCAGCGGATCGGGGCAGCCTCCGGGCACCCTCCGGGCCCTGAATGTGCCGCAGCACCCTCCGGTGGGTGCACCTGCGAGCACTTGCCAAATTCTTCAGACCATGGCTCCACGAAGGTCCAGAGTGGGCTCCGCATAAGGGCTCTCGCCGTAAAAAAAAAAAAATTCCGTGCACATTTAACCGTGTGGTAATGCGAATTTCAGCAATAGCTGGAGCGGTTTGAAATGTTGATGCCAGTTGGAGTGTTTTGTAACTCTGCTTGCCGCTGCAATCGCATAAGCGCCCCGGATAAACTCTAGTGAATGGATGCCTTTTGCTGGAAGTGCTGAAGTTGCCGGGCGCAGTAAGCAGTCGTGGGTTGTGGGTTGTGAAGACGGGGAGGGGGGGGTGGGGGGTGTATAGGTTATTTCTACATGGTAGCAGGGAGAGAGGGGCGTGGCGCCTGGCCGCTTATTCATCCATATAATGCGGGTGTGTGGCATGACAGGTGCAGATATATGAAAAAAGGGTAGAAGGAGCTCCTTACTACCCTCTAGAGGGTAGTAACGGGGTGATATGAAAATCTGGTGCCAGTACGAATGTTTTGTAACCCTGGGAAGGGACTTCCGGCTTGGGGTAAGGGCAAGGTTTAGTGCTCTAGACCCAAAAAGGATGGAATGTCCCAGTCCCAGCACAACATTTATGAAACATTTCTAGACAGTACAGGTGGGACATAGGAACACTAGCAAAAAGGCAGTCATTCCACTAACGGTCTAGAAACGTTTTTTCTTCGGCAGTGTTAAGCAGCAGCAAAAAGTAACCATACCATTTTGGTCCCAGAAAGGTAACTGGGTATAACGTTTGGGGACCAATGATTTAAAAAAAACAAATAAAAATCGACTATCTTTTCTTTCTCCCTCGCGCCACAAGCTTTGCGGTGAGAAAGTTTTTCTCTTGCAGTCGTCGTTTTGAGAGACCAAGCAACAATTTCGTTCGAACAGCCAAAGGCAGCGGTTAACCCCCCCTCTCTCTCGGCTCATCCGTTTCTCGCGCGTGGGCTGTTGGTTTCCTGCTGTAGGCAGGCGAAGGCGGTCTTCCCTTTCATCGCGCCGCCGGAAGCGGCGCCCACCAGCGTGCCCGTCTTCTAGCATTTCCCCTGCTGCCTCCCAACTTCAACATGGTGCGGCGGTCCCTGCATGCATCTCCGACTATCGGCAGTCCTCACTGCGCCGCTGTCTATCAGAGGTACAGTAACGGCCTCCCGTCGCTCGCCCGGCTTTCTCGCTGGACGGAAGACATATCATTATTTATTTAATTATATATTTCTTTACAGCATATCCTGCAGCGCCGAAGCATTACAGCAGGAGAGTGGGTACAAATGATAAAAACAACACAAATAAAGAAACAGCCAACAATTTACAGATGAGTACATAAAAGAGACATTCGAAATTTTGGAACCCGTTATACAATCCACAAGAACAACTCAGTGCAAAGAATATTCAAATTATAAATAAGTTGAGCGAAGTGGAAACCGTCAGCTGTGAAGACCTCTTCTGGTTAAGTGTTCAATTCAGATGTCGTTTTTATTTGCGAAGAAAGAGAATTTCATTTAATTTGTACATTTAATTTCTCTGATTTTGCAGCTGTGATCGTTCCTGCTTGAGAGGCAGTGGGGCGGCTGGATCGATCTCAATTTGTCGATTTCGAGTGGAGTTATTATAAATTGCATACATTAGTTTCAGCCGGTTTTCCTTGTGATTTCAATGCTAGCCTTCATTTTTGTGACACTAGCTCCCCGAGAATGTTGTTTTAATATAAACCTCACCACACGATTCTGAATACCTTCAATTTTATCGATGTGGCATTATTGATGGGGGTCCCACAAGCAGAACGGATATTCTAAAATCGGTCTTACTGTTTCTCGGTATACTACCATTTTCAGTATTTGAGGGGTGCCACGAAGATTTCTGACAACGAGGCTAAACATGCTTGCAGCTTTTTTATGGTGTTACTAATATGCTGATTAAATGAAAGATCTTCAGAAAGAAGCACGCCTAGATACTTGATTTCGGGGACTTTACTGAGTACTTTAAAACAGACTGAGTACCTTGTGTTCTGTGTGCGCTTACGTTTGGTAAATGTTATGTGGTAGCTTTTTGCTGCATTTAGGCCTAGTTCCCACGTGTTACACCATAAGGTGATAGAATCAAGATCCTGTTGAAGGAAGTGACTGCATGTCACTATCTGTTCTGATTGTTCTGTATCTTACACAGTCATCTGCGTACAGTCTGACAGTGGAAGAAATATTTAACGTGATGTCATTGATGAATAATAAGAATAATAATCGCCCCAATACAGAGCCTTGTGGCACACCCTAAGTTACTTTTACAAATCTAGATTTTTTACCCCCGAGGACAACGCATCGTTTTCTGTTATTAAGGAAATCTCCAATCCAGTTTAAAATATTTTGATCAAAGCTGAGAGCGGATAGTTTGGGCTTTAATAATTCATGCACGACAGAATCAAATGCTTTTCTGAAGAATATTGCATCGGCCTGCGATCTTTTGTCATCCGCAATTGCAAGGTCATGACAAAAGCTATATTAATTGGGTGGTACATGCCACACCTGCCCGAAACCCGCGTTGGTTCTGGAAGAAAAAAATATCGCTTTCTAAATGTTTTATTATATTACTGTATACAATATGTTCAAGTATCTTGCAAGATATACAGCACAGTGAAATCGGCCTATAATTGGCTACCATAGACTTCGGGCCGTTTTTGTGAATGGGTACAATCAAAGTAGTCTTCCATTCTTCAGGAACAATTGCAGTTTCAAGGGATTTACACCATATGATGTATAGGTATTCAGATACAATATCAGAGCAGGGTTTAGTACTTTCGGGGATATCTTACCTGGACCAGGTGGTTTGGACTAATCTAATGAGCGCAAACACGCTCTGATACCCTCAATTGTGATTGTACGGGAGGCACTAAACTTATCACGTTGTTATTAAGAGTAGGTAATGTAGAATAGCGTTTATGTTTAAGGAAAACTGATTTAAAGGGGATACTGCAAAACTTTTAGGCTCCCCGCAGGGGGGCGTCTGCAGCTTGCAGGCGTTGGCCAGTGGCGACACCACGGGTTCCCGAGCATCCGCAGAGACATTCCTCCAGGGGGATGATGGTGAACAGGGCATCACCACGGACCCGAGCACCCGCGTCTAGCCGTACGTGCGTGGCATCGCCGTGTCTGGGGAAAAGGGGATCCTGGTGGTTGAGCCGATGCCGAGCGTTTGGACCTTAAAGGCCCCTCGGCGGAGGCAACACATCACTTTGGCCCCAGCTTCCTGGAGACGGTACCTCCGGCCTGACCCAACAGGGGGAAATCGTCAGTCGCCTTTTCCGATCCTCCCTTCTATCTTTCACTTTCCTACCACTTTCTCACAACTATCCTGTCTCCTCTCACTTCTTCGTTTTTCCTTTTTTTCTTGGCGGCGAGAGTTAACCTTGTGGGGCCAACCCCCTTTAGTTGCGTCATATTTGGTTATAGTTAAGGTGTGCAGCTGGCGTGGGCAGGCCTTCCTTGCAACTTCCTGTCCCGTCCCCTAGTTAGGCTCCATGGCGGGTGGCTGGCACCATGACGGCTCCCCCACTTTCAAAACCAGATCGCTTTCTCAAAAGAGGGCGGAACGAGGCAGACAACTTCTTTCAAAAAGAAAAGTAACTTTTCCAAAATATCACATGATCCACAATGAATATCAAGATAAACAGGCAAGAATAATATCCCCCTTCCTTGAGTCAAAGTGCTTGACAGAAACATTAGGCATTGGCTATTAGCTCTCAAAAATGGCCAGCGGCGATTTATTGCTCGAACTGTGCGACAATGTCCAACACTCTAAGCTCTCCAACCTAACGTCCATAAGGGAACTCCTTGTCTCCGTGACTTTCCATCGATTACTTAACACTGTCCGAGGCGTAATATCCGAAAATGATTTGCTCACATCACGGAAAAAGAAATGCTCGAAGGGCTCACCGACCAAGACGTCACAGATGTCCACCGAATCAAAATCCGGAAGGACAATAAGGAAATAGACACCAAACACTTGATCCTTACGTTCAACACTAGCACATTGCCCGACACAATCGACGTGGGATATTTGAAAGTTAATGTAAGACCATACGTACCCAACCCTCGCAGATGTTTCTATTGTCAAAGGTTCGGCCACGGCTCACAGAGTTGCCGCGGTCGCAAAACTTGCGCAAAATGTGCTTCGAATGATCGTCAGTCTGGTGGATGTGACGCAGCCCCGCGCTGTGCAAACTGTGAAGGAGACCATGCTGCATACTCCAGGGCATGTCCGTCCTGAAAGAAAGAAAAAGAGATAATCACCATAAAGACAAAGGAAAACATTTCATTTAAAGAAGCGAGAAGGCGTTTTGCGCTTACGAACACATTCTCCTTCACACCGAAACAAAACTTCGCTGATGTGGTGCGCAGCGGCGTAGCACCACACAGTACTCCGGCACCTACCAAGGCCGCTTTCACAGAGCCTATGGCAGGGCCATCCACGCCCCAGGCAGGGTCAGCGAAAGCTGCCCTGTCATTGCCAAAGCAGGGAGCGCCGGTCCATGGGTAGGCATCCCGCAGGACCTCCCCCGTCGGGAGAGGCCTGAAACTAAGACAACCACAGCTGCGCGGTCCTCCAGCACCTCTGGCGAGGTTATGAATATAACCCTCAGACCACCCGCTTTACAGCGGCGGAACAGCTCCCTCAGGACCCTCATAACGGGCCCACCACATAAGTAAATCCTCTTTCATTTCCTCTCAAAAACATAAGCATGGCTTTTTTTTAATTCAGTGGAATTGTAGAGGACTTATGCGGAATTACAGTGACATAACACATATTTTAGGATCAATGTTACCCATAGTTTTGTGTCTTCAGGAGACCAATCTTGCTCCACAACATGTGCATATCCTGAAACATAAAACTTTTAGACGCGATCGAGAGCAGGCAAATCGACTCTCGGGAGGCGTCGCGATTGTCGTTCAAAGCGGCGTACCTGCTCAAGAAATCAAGCTCAATACTAAACTTAAGGCAGTTGCAGTCAGCACCGTCAGCTACAAAACACTAACAATCTGTTTCGTATACACTGCTCCACACTTAACATTAAGAGTCCATGACGTAGAAGAACTGATAGATGAACTTTCAGAGCTATATCTGGTAGTTGGGGATTTTAATGCTCACTCCCCTTTTTGGGGAAGCGAGCGCTGCGACTCTAGGGGGCAAACAATCGAAGAATTTATTCTCACAAACAATATATCTCTAAACACGGAAAAGGCCACATACTGATCTCCAACCTCGGGCAATATGAGCTGTTTAGATTTGTGTTTTATTTCACCATCTGTTTTTAACGATTTTAAATGGGATGTTATCGACAACCCATACGGCAGTGACCACCTTCCTGTGTTAATAAGTTTGACATCCGCACCAGAAATCATCCCAACTAAACCGCGACGTTGGAAGCTGCATTTAGCAGACTGGGAAATGTTTAGAGCACAAGCCAATTTAGAAGATATAGTTTTAGAAGACCTCAGCATCGATGAGATAAACGAAATGTTCACGAATTGTATAATTACTGCCGCACACTTAGCTATTCCTCAGTCTTCAGGAGTGGTGCGGCAAAAACACAAAGTGTGGCAGACAAAGGAATGCAAGGAAGCAAAAAAAAATAAAATTTGGGGAAAATTTCGCAGGTATCCTACTCATGAGAACCTCGTATGTTTTAAAAAAGCAAGAGCAAAAGCTCGGTACGTCCGTCGCAGTGCCGAGAAAGGGTCATGGCAGAGTTACATTTCATCTATAAGCTGTGAAATAACATAAAAAAAATGTGAGAACAGGTTCGGAAACTAATCGGCAACTTCTCGCCGTTCACGATTCCTCTTTTGGCAACACCTGGCATACAAACAAGCATAAGGGAACAGGCAGACATTTTGGGAGAACACTTCGCTGCAGTTTCTAGTTCATCTCACTATGCGCAGTCATTCCTGAAATACAAAAGTATTGCCGAAAAACAAAGACTTCCAACAAGTGGAGGTGCAAACCAACAGTACAACAATTTAATCACTCTCCAAGAAATCAATACTGTACTGTCTGCCGGCAAAAAAAAACCTGCTCCAGGACCCGACCAGATACACTATCAAATGCTTGCCCATCTTTCCCAGCCTGCCATAGAGGCACTCTTGAATTTCTTTAACAAAATATTCACAGAAGGAAAAATACCTAAGGAGTGGAAGAAAGCCGTAATAGTGCCATTTCTGAAACATGGAAAACCACCGACTTCCACAAGTAGCTATAGGCCGATAGCCCTCACAAGCTGTCTCCCGAAATCTTTTGAAAGTGTCCTCAATATAAGATTAACATTTGTCCTTGAATCCCGCGAACTTCTTCATGTCCATCAATGCGGTTATAAAAAGGGATGTTCTACCACAGGCCATTTAGTTCGCCTCGAAAACACAATAAGAGAAGCTTTTATACACAAACAGCACTGTCTTGCCGTTTCCACGATATGGAGAAAGCGTATGATACAACCTGGAGGTTTGGGATCCTCCGCGACCTGGGCGATCTAGGTATCCGCGGTAGGATGTTAAACTGCCTCAATGACTTTCTTTCCGACCGCTAATTTCAAGTACGCCTGGGATCAATCCTGTCCAGGAGACTCATTCAAGAGAACGGGGTTCCCCAGGGGTGTATTTTAAGCACGACACTTTTTATTGTAAAGATGAATTCCATAAGTAAAATAATTCCAAAGTCCATCCTGTATTCAGTGTACGTTGATGATCTTCAAATAGCTTGCACATCCTCAAACGTAGCAACATGCGAGAGACACAGTTGAAAATGAACAAATTAGTGACATGGGCAGATCAGAACGGTTTCCAGTTTTCCACGCTGAAAACAGTCGCCATCCTTTTCTCGCAGAAACGAGGCATACAAGCCGACCCATTCATACACCTGTACGGAACAGACATGCCAGTCAAAAATGAGCACACATTTCTAGGGATAACTTTTGACAAAAAAAATTCAATTTCCTGCCTCATATAAACGCACTGAAAAAGAAAGCCTCCGGATTCGTAGATATACTCATAGTACTGTCACGTAAACGTTGGGATGCTGACAGGACATGACTTTTACAAATTTATCGTTCCGTGGTACGCTCTACCTTAGACTACGGATGTATAGCGTACGGGTCAGCGAGACCTTCGTACCTGAAACGACTAGATCCAATACATAATTTAGGTTTGCGTCTTTCCTCTGGTGCTTAGAGGACTTTGCCCATAAATAGTCTTTATGTAGAAACCAATGAACCGGCACTTACAGATAGAAGAACCATGCTAACATGCTCATGCATTTTAAAAATCCGTTCACTGCCCAAAACACCTATTTTACCCAATAGTCACAAAGTAGCCATCTAGAACATTGTTTAACCATAAACCTCTCGCTATCAGGCCACTCGTCCTGCGTTTTGAAGAGATGTGCCAAGACCTCGGCGTACTAGATACATTACCTGACATTGCTCGGAGACGAGACCCACTACCTCCATGGTGCGATTTTCCTGCAAACTGCGATGTCACTCTTGCACAGTTCCACAAAAAACAAACTCCGCAGCAACATATAGTACAAGAATTATTTGCAACCGAAGAAAAATACAGTAGCTTTACGCAGTTTTATACAGATGGTTCAAAAACGAATGTTTACGTAGGAAGCGCAGTGGTTCGAGGGAAGTCGGAGAAAACAGTACTACTTCCACAGTGCTCATCCATATTCACTGCAGAATGTTGCGCAGTCAGTGTGGCCATAGAAAAAATAGAAAACTAAAACCGCACCAACGGTATTATTTACACAGATTCCCTCAGTATACTTCCAGCTCTGCACTCTAGAAATGCAGTTACTCCGATTCTTGGTGACATCATATACAAGATAGCAACAGCCACAGCTCGAAGACAAAACATAAAATTCTGCTGGGCTCCCAGTCATGTCGGAATAAGAAGCAACGAGAGGGCAGATTTCTGCGCTTCTAAAACTCGCGGCAAGGAAATAAAAAAAGTAAATATACTTTTTAAGGATTGCATAAACTATGTACAGCGTAAATTAAGAGAAAAAATGGCAGTCGGCATGGAACGGCGAAGTGAATAATAAGCTACACTTGGTAAAACCGGTTTTAGGTGAATTTAAATAATGTGTTCACCAGGAACGTTTTAAGGAAGTGATTTTATGCCGTCTCCGGATTGGCCACACGCACCTTACGCACAACTTCCTGCTAACAAAACAAGACAAACCTATTTGTGGATGTGGAGATGATCTTACTGTTAATCACATTTTATTTTCATGTGTGAAACTTTAAGCACTAAGAAAAAACATTTTACTCAATTTTATAATGTATGCAATCCTTTCCATCCAGCAGTGCTCTTAGATTATAATGCCATTGTTAACATACCTTCCATTTTTGGCTCTTTAAAAGAAGCAGGGGTACTTGAAAAACTGTAAATTTCGAACCACTGGTACGCTTTATTACATGATACGCCTCAGCCACTTTCTCATTCCTGAGAAGAAGGCTGAGGCTTTTTATTTGATTGGTTGGCCTCAGGATCCTTGCCCAGCCAATGATGGCCGTTGAGGCTACCTGACCTTCTCTGGTGCTTTTACCATTAGCTATTTCCAGATTTCCCCTTCTCTGTTTTTTACTAGGCAGTTCAATATTTTTAGGCCATCTACACCATCGACGATTTTTCATATTCCTAAACATTCTACATAAAACCAATTCCATACCTTGACCTTGGCGCATGATGGCCTTAGCTGCCTATGTGCCATAAAACCCAACACAACACACAACTTTTAGGCGGTCTAATTTTCTACAAGAATAAAAGCTGGAGTTCCTAAGATGACTGAAACCGCATCGTTTTTTTGCACGAAACCAGCGGAAAGCCCTTTTTCCCATCATTTTCCCCTTGAACTGGCGCACCTGGCGGCGGCGCCCCGAATTACGGCCCCTTGGAAACTGTGACGTCACGCTTCTCCCTGCCTCCGCGCCTGGACGGGCCGGCCGCTTCGGCGGCACGGCGTGCGCCTGCTGCAGCTGCGTGGACGCTAAGCGCCACGTAGGGGACGCGCAGCGAGTGCCGCCGCGTGTGTCCGGAGTTCTTTGAGCTCGAATTTTATTCACGCGGCTGCCAGATGAGCAAAAGGTGGGGGCGCCAGAGTATTACTCCGCTATAGGTTGTAACATTCGTGCGGCGGGGGAAGGGACACGCCATGCCATGCCTTCCCAAAGGATGCTAAACGCTGAAAAATGGATCCGTGTGGCGCAGCTAGCCTTCGCGACAAACCTTCCAGGCCCGAATTTTTATCACGGCAGTTTAATCGACAGTCACTAATATGTAAATATTTCTCTGTTCCGAACCCACATCACTGAAACGACAGTGACCTGACTCATTCCTGTACATAATGTCACGTATACTTTCGAGGGAGACGTTATTGAGGACCTAGAGCCAGGCCGGAGGGAGCAGTTATTGTTGTTGTTGTCCTCAATATAGCGGTAATGGCGGTCGATAAGCGATAGCGCAAGCGCTACATCGTTATATTCCAGGTCAGCTGTGTACCACCTCGCAACATAAGGTGGCAATATTGCCTAGAAAGCGCAAGGCCGAACGCATTACAGCCTCGCTTTAGCGGAAAGGGGACCTAAACTGCATGAAAATTACAGGCCACTTATATAGAGCGCGGAGTTTAATGCAAAAAAAAGAAAGTGCACTCTGTAGCACATGTTAGTGCACGTAATTGCAGAGGATAGCCAAAAACGCAGCAGCATTTGTTACATGTGTATTTTCCTTGTCAGTAGGGTGTTCGGAGTGTTTTCCCTTGTTCCAGTTTTTTCGCTGATTCAACAACCTCCGACGGAAAATCATCTCGGTTGCGACGCGGAACAGAAATATACATTATAGACACACTCGTCTCTCTTATTCCGAATTCGCAGTAGATTCACCGAAGAAACTTCCGGCGAGCAATATATGTGTATGCTTGAACGGGTAATAAGTAAATATATCGTGTAATAGCGTTTTTTTTTTTGCGAGGATGCGCAATCATAAAAAAAAAATCGAGGAAGAATTTCTGCGCTCGTGTCAGAGACCATCAGAAAGTAACAACGTTGGTAATTTACTAACAGGCCAATGCCACGAGAATCGTGCGCCAGATTCTGTTCGTGAGAGTTACGCACGCAAGTCTGGCGGCGTAGTAACAGTGCTCCAGCAAAAAAAAAAAAAAAGAACTGTGTGCTGCATACTTTTTCGCTACGCCGATGCAATTAAGTTGCTTGCTTTTATATGTCGAGCACTCACTCCGCTGTTCGCGTTACCTACGTGGTGTATAAGTCCTATTTCAAATCTCCCCAGCCTCATCACGGCGCCGCGGCTGTTATTTTTGTGTGGCTGTAGCAATGAATGAAGGTGATGCCTTGATTTACCTTCGGCAAAAGGAAATGTTTTAATACTTAATTCAGGAAGACTTCTCTGAGTGATATCAAACTGGATCATTATATGCACAGCTACCACTATGGGGAGCGCTTCTGTCTCATTTTACTCGTCGTCGCTTGATGAGGCTGCGGGGTTGTGGCCGTATCTCTAGTCCATGATCATTTCGATATCTGAATGTTATAATCATTACCACCACTGTCACTTTCCAGGCTGCAACTGTCGATCAGTTTCAAGCTTCCATGCTGCCAGCTCAGAACTTTCAGGCGCGACAGCAGAACCGATGTCAGCGAGGCGCGATGGCAGCAGGCCGCTTCTAGACGTGTGACGTCACGCATGCCTCCCGCCTGGGCGGGCGGCAAATGGCGCGCGCGCACAAGACCTACAGAATAACGCCATCCGCGCAAAAATAAATGAAATAAAGACTGAAACTTTAGATAATCGCACCTTCTGAATCCGATTTCGGCGATTTTACAGAAAGTCGCAATTTAACGCAGCATCCCTTTAAAGTAGTCGCTAAAGCAATTAGGTTCTTCAGTAATATCTATTAATTCTACTTCTTCATGCAAGATACAAGAGGTACCGGTTTTTTTCTTTACGTGTTCTTTTAAGGTAGTTCCAGAATGATTTTGACTTGTTTGTTATAGCCTTTGCTAGTGCAGAGAAGTAATGCTCATTCGCCATTGCTATAGCATTTTTATCTGTGTGTTCAGTTCTTATAGACGGGACTGAACAAGAGTACGAATTCTTTTATATTTCTGGTATAAGCGAGAACGTCTTTTTTATAAGCTTTCTCACATCACTATATATCCACAGTTTATCGGCTTTGCACACCCTTATTCACGCAGCCCCTAATCGTTCGCGCGCAAGCCCCAGCGCGCGGCAGCTTTTGCTTTCATCACTGGGCTGTCGTGAATTTCGTAGCTACGGATTCACGGCGGCTTTCCCGCGCACCTCGGCATGCCCACACCATTCCTTTCGGAACTGATGCGCAGCTTCACGGCCCTACTGATGCCGCTGCTCGAGGCGGCGTTCGCGGCGGCGGAGTTTGTGGAAATGGTCGACTCCTACCACGCACCCTGCATTCCTCATCGCATCCAACGACTGCAGCGCGTTGTTGGTGGCAGCGTGGCCGTCCACTGCGGTCATAGGCAGTAGGGACCTTCGGAGGCCCACCACCCTCTTGCGGCGAGTGCACATGGATTAACCTGCTCTACATACTTCGCCGTCGCCCAGCCATCATGTCGCAGCGGTATGTTTGTGTTGTGTTCACGGTACAATCACCAGCACATGCACGAACGATATCACGCCTACGTCACAGACAAGAAAGGCGCGACATGTATAAGAGACTTATACATATCTTTGATGATAAAAGAAATATACATCTTGGCGACTAATGATGACAAGTGACAAAAAAAAACAAGTGAAAAAAAAAACTCTACGCAGACTAGAGAGCGGCAGAAACAAGGACTAGCCGTTGAAGAATGCAGGGCTCGGAACAAATACTTGCAAAATAATTAACAGAAACAAAGAAAAACAAGATAGCCTCAAGTTACAAAGGACGATATCTTGGTTTTTCTTTGTTTCTGTTAATTATTCTGCAAGTATTTGTTGCGAGCCCTGCATTCTTCAACTTCTAGTCCTTGTTTCTGCCGCTCTCTAGTCTGCGTCGAGTTTTTTTTTAACAGGTTCTTTTCGATAGCGATCATGTACCAACTGGCCCTCCTTATTTATGGTATGCATCCATCAAACACGCCGATGTCTCTGACACAAATTCTGTGCTCCTACTTTGACTCGCCGCGGTGGTCTGTGGTTAGGGCGCTTGACTACTGATACGGAGTTCCCGGGTTCGAACCTGACCGCGGCGGCTGCGTTTTTATGGAAGTAAAACGCTAAACGCACCCGTGTGCTGTGCGATGTCAATGCACGTTAAAGATCCCCAGGTGGTCGATATTATTCCGGAGCCCTCCACTACGGCACCTCTTTCTTCCTTTCTCCTTTACCTCCCACCTTTATCCCTTCCCTTACGGCGCGGTTCAGGTGTCCAACGATATATGAGACAATACTGCACCATTTCCTTTCCCCAAAAACCAATTATTATTATTATTGTTATTATTATTATTATTATTATTATTCACTCCTGCTTTCGTACGTGGCCGCGCAGTAACGTCTAGGCAAAGACTAGAATTCGCGAACGGAGCCAAGCTTCCTGTCTTACCTCGTGACATGTCGGCCCTTGGCTTGGCGCTGATAAACTCACTGCGCCCGAGTCCCGATGACCATCAGCAGCAAAAACAAACTTCGCACCTTTCATCTTGGGCGGAACACATCGATCCTGTCTGCACACAACCCTCAAGAGGGGCGCCTGCCACTGGTCCGTCCTGCTGGTCTGAAGTACAGGCACACACATTGAGGCGCCACAAGAAACAGCCTCGAAGCGACCGGGCTGGCCGCGCCCATGCTGCTGCCTAAAAGAAAAGCGCACGATGAGAGCGCGTGGAGCCGGTGAGACCAATATGGCTGCTTCCATTCTGCGCACCTCCTGGCTGCCTATGTTGGCTGCGCTAGACTGACGCTGCGTGCACAGCACCGCCGCTGCCTCTGACGCGATCGCATAGCCTTCCAGACACCGACAGTCATTTTTTCTTTGTGCTTGCTCACCTCCTGAGCCATTGTGCCTGACGCCCAGACGCCGCGCGGTACTGTTCCCACGGCTCACGTTACCGTAGGGTGCCTGCACGGTTGGAGACAGCCGCTGCACGGATACGGCGCTGTCTGTCGCGCGGATGGGCAGTCTGCTGTCTGCTGGAGCGAAGGCATCGGGCATATTTTATGTGCCAAAATACACGCGAGCGGAACACTGTCGTTTGGCCGCTATCTTGGCTAATGCTCATTGCGCAATTTCTGTTGCAAATCGCTTATATTGCCTTAACAATTACCTTACTCTGAAATTATTTCACTTGGATCAGAGATTACCGGACGCAGCAGTAAAATTATTTTGCGGTTACACACTGGTAGGAATGATATTTCTATGACAACGTTTCTCTGACATTTTTATTTGCAGCCGGAATGAGGACGTGCTTGTCCGCTTTCACATAGTAGCACCATGAGCCCCTTTTTGTGGGCGTCGAGAAATTTCTCCATTCCAACAGGACAATGTTCTCAGCCTCACAAAACTATCGCTGCAATTGCGTGTATGACGTTACAGGCTCTGTAAAAAGCAACGTTCGCCCCCTTAACGCCCCGCGGCTTCCAAAAAACACTGTTAATGCAACTTGGGCGTCTAGGCGAGAAGGTAACATGGCAAGCTCTTCTACTGCGCCTCCGTAGTAGATCTTGTTCTCAGCCGTGCACGCCACTAAACGCACTTAGTGCAATAGGTCTTCATTTTCGGAGATGAAGACAACTGTTAAACCTGCTCTGGTCGTTTCAGTGTTTGGAGTTCACATTGACCATTCCTCGCGTTCGTACTAAACGGAGTGCTCCTGTGGCGGAGACACGTTCGTAGGGGCTCGAACCTTTTGAAAGAGAATTTTAACACCACCTGAAAGTTTTCACTGGTGGTTCAGTGTATAAGATTACTGAAACTATTGCGCAGTGGTGTTTTACATGCACCAAAAAATAGCCGTGCCGCCGATGGGATCTGAACCGACGACCTCAGAATTTCGCGTCTGGTGCTCGGTTGGTAAAGCACCGGACTCGAAATTCGCAGGTCGTGGGTTCGGATCACACCGTCGGCCTTGTTTCTTTTTTTCTGCTGCTTTATGACTAGTTTTCCAGATTAACCGAGGTATTATTCTCCTATTGTTCAGCACTAGAAATAACAAATAGAAACATTCCCCTATGCACCTTTGTTTCGGTGACTGTGCGCTATATATATTGGTTCATTGGGGTTTAACGTCCCAAAGCGACTCAGGCTATGAGCGACGCCGTAGTGAAGGGCTCCGGAAATTTCTACCACCAGGGGTTCTTTAACGTGCATTGACATCGCACAGCACACGGGCCTCTGGAATTTCGCCTCCATCGAAATTCGACCGCCGCGGCCGTAATCGAACCCGCGTCTTTCTGGTCAGCGGGTCAGCAGCCGAGCGCCATTACCACTACCGCGGCTACCCACCCACACACACACACACACACACACACACACACACACACACACACACACACACACACACACACACACACACACACACACACACACACACACACACACACACACACACACACACACACACACACACACACACACACACACACACACACACACACACACACACACACACACACACACACACACACACACACACATATATAGCCTTTATACGAGGCAGCAGGAAAAAACATGCCGCCGGTGGGATCCGAACCCACGACCTCCGAATATCGCCTAACGAGCCCCTCATTTCCTTTTCCTTGTCTGCTAATATATATATATATATATATATATATATATATATATATATATATATATATATATATATATATATATATATATATATATATATATATATATATATATATATATATATATATATATATATATATATATATATATATATATATATATATATATATATATATATATATATATATATATATATATATATATATATATATATATATATATATATAGTCGCCGACAAACGTAGGGCGGCACGAAAAGGGGCTTTTTCAATCCGAAGGCCAGAAACCCAGCAGCGCGCGTTCGAACGGGAACGTCCTCTTCTTCGCTCCCACACGAGCCCAGTAATGCCGCTCGGCCGCATGGCGGCGCTCGCAGAATGTGAGCAGTGTGGCATTACCCCCCTCCTTTCAAGCGGCATCGCCTCGATGCCTCCGGCAAGGGGGATAAAGAGTGTGGAGACACCGAAAGTGCGATGGCGTGTGGTGGCAGCACTGAATGTGAACTCCGGGAGGGGCTAACGGGCGTAATACGGTTTCATGCGGGACACGTGGACGACTTCAGACTTGGGCGGGCGAGAAGACCGGACAACTCCTTGCGGGTACACTTCATAGTTCACATCGCTGAGTTGACGAAGCACCTCGTAGGGGCCGAAGTAGCGCCGCAGAAGCTTTTCAGAGCGACAGCGCGCACGTAAAGGGCTCCATACCCAGACGTGCTCGCCGAGTTGGTAAATCACCTCCCCGTGGCGGAGGTTGTAACGCCGGGCGTCAGTTGTCTGCTGGTGGCGAATGCGTTGTCGAGCAAGGTGGCGAGCGGCTTCTGCATCGCGAACGAATTGGTCAGCGCCTGGGACAGACGAGGGGGTACAATCCGGGAGCAGCATGGCGTCAAGCATGGTCAGGGCATCTCGGCCATTCACCAAACGGAAGGGGGTGAAGCGCGTCGTTTCTTGGAGGGCGGTGTTGTACGCAAACGTGATGTAGGGAAGTATTTCGTCCCAGTTGCGATGGTCAGCGTAGACATACATAGACATCATATCTGTGATGGTCTTGTTCAGCCTCTCAGTAAGTCCATTCGTTTGAGGATGATAAACAGTCTTTTTTCTATGACTGGTGCCACTAAGACGGAGGACCTCGTGTGTAAGAGCCGACGCAAACGCGGTTCCCCGGTCAGTTAATACAACCACGGGGGCGCCGTGGCGAAGCACGATGTGGTGAACAAAGAACTGTGCAATTTCAGCCGCGGTGCCACGGGGAAGAGCCTTGGTTTCACAATAGCGGCTTAGGTAGTCCGTGGCAACAACAATATACCGGTTTCCCATGGAGGACACCGGGAATGGGCCCAGTAAGTCCATGCCGACTTGTTGGAATGGGATTTGCGGTGGATCAATTGGCTTCAGAAGGCCGGCCGGTTTTGTCGGTGGTACCTTCCGTCGTTGACACTCACGGCAGGTTCGAGCGTAGCGTTGAACGACCGCAGCAAGCCGTGGCCAGTAGTACTTGTGGCGGAGGCGTCCCAACGTTCTGGAAAAACCGAGGTGGCCAGAAGAAAGGTCGTCGTGGCATGCAGCGAGAACTTCCTTACGAAGTACGGTTGGGACAACGAGGAGATACGCAGTGTCGGTCGGACCGTAGTTTTTTTTGTAGAGGACTCCATCTATTAAGCAAAACGACGAAAGTCCGCGCGAGAAGAGTCTGGGCGGAGACAGAGCGGTTCCTTCGAGGTACTCGATTAGAGGCAGCAGTTCGCAGTCGGCCCTCTGGTGGTGGGCAAGGTCGGATGTGGTGACAGCGCCGAGGAAAGCAGAGTCGTTGTCGGACTCATCTGGTGGGCACGGAAGAGGAGCTCGGGAGAGACAGTCTGCATCGCTATGTTGCCGACCCGACTTATACACGATGGTGACGTCGAACTCTTGCAACCGAAGGCTCCACCGTGCAAGTCGCCCCGATGGATCTTTGAGGTTCGCAAGCCAGCACAAGGAGTGATGATCGCTGACGACTCGAAACGGGCGGCCGTACAGGTATGGACGAAATTTTGTGATTGCCCACACAACAGCGAGACACTCCTTTTCCGTTGTGGAATAATTCACTTCGGAACGGTACAAAGTGCGTCTTGCGTATGCGATCACGCGTTCCACACCGTCTTGCCACTGCACAATCACCGCACCGAGGCCCACATTGCTGGCATCTGTGTGCAGTTCCGTGTCGGCCTGCTCGTCGAAGTGGGCAAGGATAGGCGTAGATTGGAGGTGGGCCTTAAGCTCTATGAAAGCTTTTTCCTGATCTTGGCCCCAGAAAAAGGGTTCGGAGTCTTTTGTCAGGCGAGTCAGCGGCTCTGCGAGCTTGGAGAAGTTTTGAACGAACCTCCGATAATAGGCGCAAAGCCCCAGGAAACGCCGCAAGCTTCGTTTATCTGTTGGCTGGGGAAATGCAGCAACGGCGGCGGTCTTTTCTGGGTCGGGGCTAACGCCCTGAGCGCTCACAATGTGGCCAAGAAACTTGAGCTCCCGAAATGCGAAGTGGCACTTTTCAGGCTTGAGAGACAGACCCGCAGAACGAATTGCTTCGAAGACGGCACGCAAACGTTTTAGGTGCTCCTCGAACGTGTCGGAGAAAATCACGACGTCGTCGAGATAGACAAGGCAGGACTGCCACTTCAGGTCAGTTAGTACGGTGTCCATCATACGTTGAAACGTCGCAGGGGCTGAACACAAGCCGAAAGGAAGCACCTTAAATTCGTACAGTCCGTCAGGAGTAACGAAGGCGGTCTTTTCTCAGTCACGTTCGTCGACCTCGATTTGCCAATAACCGCTACGAAGGTCGAGTGACGAAAAGTAGGTAGCATGGCGGAGACGTTCTAATGAGTCATCAATGCGCGGCAGTGGATAGACATCTTTTTTGATAACGTTATTGAGACGTCTATAATCTACACAAAACCATAGGCTGCCGTCCTTCTTTGCGAAGAGAACAACAGGTGACGCCCAGGGGCTCGTCGATGGTTGTATCACGTCGTCGTGGAGCATTTCGGCAACTTGGCGGCGGATAGCATCGCGCTCCTTCGACGAAACACGATAAGGACGCTGACATAGCGGTCTCTGGTCACTGTCGACGATAATACGGTGCTTAGTTATTGGCGTCTGGCGAACCTTGGATGTTGATGCAAAACAGTCGCGGAAAGAGTCAATAAGGCTTTCCACGCGGCGTTTCTGATTGGTCAGAAGGTCAGGGTTCACGTCGGTCCTAATGGCTGTTGCAGTGTCCTGTTCATCTATTTCGGGGGGCCGTTGTTGATAAGGCACATTGGCCGGCATGCTCGCCAAGTTCTTCAAAATGGGCAATCACCGTGTTTTTCGTCAAATGTTGGGGTTCACAACTAAAGTTGGTCACTAAGAGCGTGATACGCGCGTGAACAAGGTCGACAAGGGCGCGAACAACGCAAACGTGCCGAGACAGTAGCAGCGACATATTCGCTTCGGCAATGCCCCGAGTACCGGAGCTGGTATCACACTGGACTGTGACAAATTTGCTTGCTCTCGGCGGTATCGTTGTGTGGTCATCAGAGATGCGTAATGGTGCTCTGTGCGGCTCGGGGTCGGTATCAACGGCTCGCTGTGTCGAAAACGATACCAATTGCTCGTGCAGGTTGATGACCGCCCCATACTCATTAAGGAAGTCCATGCCGAGAATCAGTTCTTTAGAGCACTCTCGTAGCACGGCGAAGGAGCCAGTGAAAGTTGCACCGCGGATCTTTATACGGCTGGTGCAGACGCCAACCGGCGTTACCACATGGCAACCAGCTGTGCGTATCTGCGGCCCATGCCAAGGTGTTAGAACCTTTATGAGGGTTGCGGCTAGGTTACTACTCATGACAGAAAAGTCGGCTCCGGTATCGACGAGTGCAGATACGTCATAGCCATCGGCGGCAACAAGAATTTCGGCGGCGGAAACAATTGTTTGACAATTTGTCGGCGCGGTTTTTGGTGCCGTCGTCGATGGGGTCGTCGCTGAGGTCGTTGGTGAGGTCGGCGGTGGGATCGTCTTTAAGGTCGGCGGGTGGGGTCGTCGCATAAAATCGTCGGATGGAGGCTGTTCACTGTCTGCGGCAGCGGCGGTCCTACCCCCAGAGGACGCCGTCTTCAGTTTTCCCGGCGGGGAGACGTGCCTCTGAATTGGCCAGATGATTGTGCATGACTGGGTGGAGGAGCTCGTCTTGGAGGCGGCGACCTAGACTGGCGTCGTGGAGGCGTTGAGGGCAGCACATTATCGGCCAGGTACTGCTCAATGTCTCGCGGTCTCTCACCATAGCGCGGTCGAGGTGCGCTCGGTGGAAATCCTCTTAATCCCATCCGCCGGTAGGGGCAGTTGCGGAGGATATGACCGGGCTCCCCGCAGTGGTAGCATGGTGGCCGGTTGTTGGGTGTGCGCCACACGTCAGCTTTTCGAACAGGGCGCGGGTCACGCAGCTCGGCGGAGGGAAAGTACCCCTGCGTTTGTTCGGCAGCAGGGCGGAACGCATGTGGAACTGGCGCAGGTCTCCGCAGAGCTTCACTGTAGCTCATGATGTACGGCTCCGGCTGCGGTGTCCGTAGGGCTTCGTTGTAGCTGCTGGCGTACGGCTCCGGCTGTGGTGCCGGTGGTGGCTGGACTGCTCGCCGAATTTCCTCGCGGACGGCATCGGCTACAGCTGCAACACTGGCAGGTGGAGCATCTAAGCGGAGGTTGCGCAGTTCTTCGCGAACTACACTCCGCACAAGCTCCCGAAGAGCCTCGTCCCCGGCGACTGGCAGGGACGCACAATAGTTGCTGGCCGCAACACTTCCCGGACGACCGTACTGCGCACTGCGTTCCTGTAAGGAACGTTCCATGCCTGTGGCTTCTTTAGCGAAGTCAGCGACGGTTCTTGGTGGGTCGCGTATGAGGCCAGCTAAGAGCTGCTCCTTCACACCACGCATGAGGTGGCGCACCTTGGTAGCCTCTGGCATGGCAGGGTCAGCCCGATTGAAAAGACGTGCCATGTCTTCAATAAACATAGCGACGCTTTCGTTCGCCTGCTGTGACCTGGTGCGAAGGGCGAGTTCGGCATTTTCCTTGCGTGCGTTTGTGCTGAAGGTAGCCAGCAACTGACGGCGGAACGCTTCCCAGTTCGTAAAGGATGCCTCATGGTTCTCGAACCATGTCTTCGCAGAGTCTTGGAACGAGAAATAGACGTTTCGTAGTTTTCGGTCGTCGTCCCACTGGTTAAAAGTGGCCACACGGTCAAAGCTGGACAACCAGTCCTCGACGTCCTCAAACCGATCGCCGTGGAAGGATGGTGGTGAGCGAGGGGTGAGAACTACAACAGGCGGGACAGTGCCGGAAGGCTGGCCTGTCTGACTGCCTGTAGTAGACGTCATGGTACGCACCGGCCTCGTCAGTGGCTGACACTCAGGTTGCAGGCCTCGCAGGCGGCGGCTCGCTTTGTGGACGGGTGTTGTGTCCAAGCGTCGCTGATCAGCGTCAGAGTTGCCCTCGGGGTGAGCGTTCATGGAACGATACCCAGCACCTCCACCAAAATGTCGCCGACAAACGTAGGGCGGTACGAAAAGGGGCTTTTTCAATCCGAAGGCCAGAAACCCAGCAGCGCGCGTTCGAACGGGAACGTCCTCTTCTTCGCTCCCACACGAGCCCAGTAATGCCGCTCGGCCGCATGGCGGCGCTCGCAGAATGTGAGCAGTGTGGCAATATATATATATATATATATATATATATATATATATATATATATATATATATATATATATATATATATATATATATATATATATATATATATATATGTGTGTGTGTGTTGATGAAGGGAGCCAACAGTCACCGAAAACAAGGTGCATAGTTGAACGCTATTTTTTTAATTTGTTGTGCTTATCAGTGGGATAGTAATACTTAGACTAATAAATCGCTTAAAGAAAATTACAAGGCAGCAGAAAAAACAACCATGCCTCCGGTGGGATCCGAACCCACGATCTCCGAATATCGCGTCCGGTGCTCTTACCAACTGAGCTACGGCGACGGCTGTCCAATCTGCTGCTCTCGTGGATATTTATGTTTATTGGGTGTAAGCGAACCACGAGTGTGTTCACCAGCGCCACCCCCGACCATAGCGGCGGTCGTAGCACGTCCTGTATTACCGCGAGTGTGACGCGGAACGTCATCTAACGGCGAGGGCGGAAACTGTGCGAGAGCCTTCTTATGCTACCTATAAGGTCGCTACCTATAAGCCCTCTTATGCTACCGGAGGCCGTGGGTTCGGATCCCACCGGCGGCATGGTTGTTTTTCTGCTGCTTTATAAGTAATCTTCTTTAAGCGATAGATTAATCTAAGTATTATTATCCCACTGATTAGCACTACACATTTAAAAAAAAATTAAACATTCCCCTATGCACCTTGGTTTCGGTGACTGTTGGCTCCCTTCATAAGTGTGTATATATATATATATATATATAGCAGACAAGGGTAGAGAAATTAAGGTTTCGTTATGACGTACGTAATCAGGAAGCAAACAAAAGACGAATTTTTTGTTAATTTGTGATTTTTATCAATGGGATTGTAAGTGGTGTAGTCCTTTTATACCTGAAACAATGTGTGTTCGTGTGTGAGCGTGAGTGTGTCACCGTCCCGCCGCGGTGGCTCACTGCTTATGGTGCTCGGCTGGTGACCCGAAAGACGCGGGTTCGATCCCGGCCGCGGTGGTCGCATTTCAATAGAGGCGAAATGCTGCTGTGCGATGTCAGGGCACGTAAAAGAACCCCAGGTGGTCGAGATTATCCGGAGCCCTCCCCTACGGCGTCTCTCATAGCCTGAGTCAGCTTGGGACGTTGAACCCCACAAACCAAATCAAACAGGCACCGAAAACCATGCGGCATAGCGGAATGTTTCTAATTGTGTTAATGTGCGGTGCTTATCAATGGGAGATTAATAGTGTAATCATGTTATCGTCCATAGCGGTGGACGCAGTACGTCCTGTACTACCGCGAGTGTGACATGTGGAACTTCATCGAATGGTGAGGGCTGAAGCTGTGCGGCAGCCCTCTTATGCTACCCATGGCACCAAGATTGACAGAACCGAGGCCCTAGTTAAGCTATTGAGCCGACAAGAGAAGGGAAACAAGGGACTCGTTATCACATATATGAAGGAAGCCGGCAGAGTCAAGGATTGGAGTATGGTGTGAGGTGCTGCATCCGCATCCATGAGTTTCCAAGTAAGTATTGCACGGCCTTGACGGGAGGTGGTGGTGGTGATCTTCTTGATGGACTGCGGTTTTCTCCTTGAGTGGGTTTTTCGTGGAGTCACGCGCACATGGTATGAAGCAGACAAGAGAAGGAAAGTGAGGAGCTCGCTATGACATGCATATGTCACCGAAACCAAGGAGCTGAGGGGAATGTTTCTGTGCTGAACATCAAAAATGACCGCAAGAATTTCGAATGTTTGTTAAACCCCACTGATTTGAAATCGCCAGTAAAATTTCATGTCAGATTTTGCAGCGCGTAGGAAGAGTAGATCATCGGTATCAACATCTCTCGTACCATCTCAGAGCATTCTTTAGTTTTCTCATCATTACGAGTGAAAATATTTCGATCGGGTTACGCGGTGTTCGCTATCAGCTCGCTATAAACGGAAGAGCCACACCACCGCACCCATCGGCATCAGGAAAGCTAGTCGTGGCAGTGGTTTATTGCAAGCAACAAAAGTTGCAAGGAAAATATGTTGCCGGCCGCAGCAATTACGATCTAATACCTTAAGTACCCGAACTGAGGGCGGCGTGTATAAGAGACAGGGAGTGCGTAGCAAGGAGCAGCACAAAGGGGAGTGAAAGCGAGAAAGAGCAGGGGAGGGCTACGAAACTTAAAAAGGGCATGCTGGGCGTGTTGCGAATCTGACATGAACTAGAAGAGCTGGAATTTAACGTTTTATGACGGGGTTAGAGTACATGAGCGTTGGGAGCAGCAGCAGCTCTCGCACGCCGCCGTGCTGCTGTGCGAGAGCAGCAGTGTCGGCGCAGGCAAGATCCCGCCTCGCGCGCTGCCGAACTTAACGCCGATCGGCGTGGGGCCCATATCAAGCGTCCCCGCTAGTGACTGCAGAACCCCAAAGTGCGTGCGCGAAAAGCCGCCGCTACAAGCGAACGTTGCAAGCGGCAGCGGGAGGCTCCTTTGGAGTCTGCCTTGCGCTGAGTTTAGCGCGCGTTGCGCAGCAAAGCGCAAAAACTTCGGAGTTTCTTTTTCCCGACTTTGAAATCTTTGTGAAAACACTGTAGATTTCCTTTGCTGTCATATGGCTGTGATGCTAACGAGTAATGCTAAAGTAGTTGCTAGTTAGCAATTACTCCGTCATTTCGAAACAAAGGCTTAATGAACTTAAAACCCAAGGAAAACGCTACATTCGTGCACACTCTATACACCGCACTTTTCCGTCCGTGCACCCACACTAATGGTGACTTCCAATCGCACAGTTGGAGCACTTCTGGAGTAACGTTTCCTGCTCTTTTCGGAGCAACTGTATTCCAAACGCAGATCTGAGGCACGGATCGCGTCTTTCAATAGTGGACAGGGCGCGGTTGCCGAGCCGAGATTGCTCCGTGGAGCAGTCGGGGCTGCTCCGCCGAAATCTGCCGATCCGACCGGAAGTTTGCGTGACGCTCTTTTTCAACGGCGCTAGCGGCGCCCTACATGCTCTGGCCAGAGCAAGTGTACTCCAATCGCAATTTCAGGTCGCGCGCTCTGCGCCGGATTCAGGTGTTCTGTCACAGAGCGTGCAGACCGCTCCGGACCTGCGATTGGAATTCACCATTAGTGACTTCGACACCCCCCCCCCCCCCCCCCCCGACTGGCGCCAGGCATGGGCCTTTTACCGCCTCACTTCCCTTCGTAGTATTCTTTTCTTGCATCGCTCCCAGCGGGTGTGCAGGGCGAAGAGGAGCCACGCGGAAGGAATGGCCAAACCGCCCGTCATCCGTCACATGTCAGCGGATATTCGGCAACCTGACAATAACAGTGCTATCGAGAACGTATACGCATTCTCTTGCGAGGTAGGCAGAGAAAGAGGTGCCCCTTATTCGAACGAAAGAAGGCAGCAGTCTTTGAAACTAAGGAACATAGAGCAGGAAAACATTACGAACAATATTTTGGGGGTCGTATTTAACAGACCTAAATGGTATATAAGAAACCACTTGCCACTGGACATAATTTACCTGAAAGCTGAAGAAAGTAAAACATGCCGCCACTGGCTTAAAACCACGAGGCGCGGCCGGTGCTCTCCCACAGGAGCCGCGGCGGCGTCTGCCTGCCTTCTATAGTTTCGAAAGTAGTTATATTTAGTTGGCTGTAGCCTAGTGCTTTCCAGCGCTACAGCCACAACCAACCATAGCGGCAGACGGTGTAAGAGTACTATGTCAACGGAAGTGCCTCGTGGAACTTGGTCGGAGGTCGAGAGGCAGCTGTTTGAAAATCTTCTGACGTATCAATATTAAAGGAACCGCGACTCTCGCTATCGAAGACAGCGAGGTATACGGGCTGCACAGCGTGATGGGAAGCTACTGACCATGGTAGTTTAATCGCGAAAATGTTTTTCGTGCCTTAAAATAAGCGCGAGAGATCCCATTTGCGGCAAGCGCCAGGAGCTGCCGTGCTGAGCGACAACGCGGAGGCCGGGGAGCGCATCGCGCTGCTTCCGCGACAGCGATCGCGCCCGTTCGTAGTTCGCTATGTGCTGCACGCAGATCGGCAGCGAGGAGGCGGTGAGTCATCAAGGAGTGCGGGGTATGCAGGCCGCACACGGTGCAGCGTCTCATAACGTAGGTGCAGCTGCAGCGTGGAAGTGACCGCGGCTGCGACGCTACGCTTGTCACTCGGGCCTTCGCGTTTAAAATGGTGCGGGCAACGATGAAGACGAGTTGCCTACTCATTCACCCCATGTGTTAACAGAACGCGACTGATATGGGTGCGAAAGACGATCGGGAACAACGCGTGGGCGAGGGTGTAATAGCCAGGAATGATTCACTGAAGTGGTGAAAAAATCCAGAGTGCATTTCGCTGAGCAGAGAAAAGTGGCGAGTCTGCCAGCACTTCGAGTTCAAAGGGTTCAGCACAAGGAAATATATGTCAAATGGAAATTAACAGGAATGAGCTTTCGCGTTGAGCAAGGTCAAGGTGCCTTATTACGCGGAGGTAAGGAAGTTACATGACCAAGGTACAAGTTTTCAGATCTTACACTATTGTGAATAGAAAATGAAGAGGCAAAAACAACCGTTTTGATTACGCGTTCGCAGTGGCGTAAATCCGCGCAAATTTCAAAAGGAAACAAAGCTCTCCGGCACCGCCCCCCCCCCCCTTTCCTAATAGCCAACCTCAGATGCGGGTATGGCCCGAATGACCGACAAAGCCACCGCCGTAAGCAGAAGTCTATAGCTGTCCGAGGACGATATAGAGGAGCAAACTGTACAGTCGACGAGACATGGGCTCCAAAATGTCCCCCAGCGAAAGGCCATTACCATCCATTACCGGCCATTACAAACCCTGCACAGTGCCCCATGCGTACAGTTCTTTGGTGTGCCCGGTTGTTTAAAGGTGGATACTTTCCGTTTGAGTAGAATGGTATCTTCGCCTCCGTTCCTAACATAAGAAAAGCTGAATAATCGAAGACACTTCGTGTATTCGGGTGACATCAGTGCCAAGGTAGCAAAGAAGCCGGTTGGAGAGGCGACTATGGCATAGGCTACTAGAGGAATAGCAAGGAGGTGTTATTAGTAGAGTTCGTATGAGAATTAATTTACGGATCATGAATACGTTCTTCAGCAAACGAGAGAAGAGGAAGGGGACGTGGAAAAGCCCCAATGGTGAGACTAACCACGAAATAGACTTCACACTATGCGCTCAACCTAACATCGTGCAGGATGTGGAGGTCCTCGGAAAGGTGCGCTGTAGAGACCACAGGATGGTAAGGTCTCGAATTAGCCTAGACGAAGTTTTCAAAGCGTCAATTCACAAAGTAATTTATCTTGCAAACATTTTACTCTGTTTCTTCGGCTCAGAAGCAAGGACTCGTGACATATTCTCACATCATTCTTCCCTTCCACATCCAACGGTAATTGATCCTTGTTCCTCGATCAGGTTTAGCCCTTCACTCATTTTTTTTTCATTAATACTCCTCCCAAAAAGAATTGTCGCGCTTGTCTTTCTGCTCTCTTTTGTAGAAATTAGGGTGCGAAAATTTGCACTAAGCAGGCTTTCCGATGTCTCGCTGAATTATCGGTCGTGCGCTAAAGAGCGAGCTGCAAAGCAGGACATCGTGATTAAGGGGCGCGGTGCAATGTAAGCGGCGGGCCAGGATGCGAAGGTCCACCACACCAGGTGGCCGTAGTGGCCGTAGTGGTGCCACGGGGGCGGATGCAAGTTGTGGGTTCATTCGCCTATTACCCAACAGTGAGTGGGGGCCCACTCTATGTGAAGCTGAGTTTCCATGGGGAAGAATGTCCACCTTCTCATGGGCTGGCTGCATAGTGCTCTTAAGTTCGTGCCGCTACAGCAGCCGTCAGCGGGCCCTAGCTTAGGTTTTGCGCGCTTATTTGAGAACATGAACAAAATATTCAGGCTAAAGGTGTTTCTTTTTTAATTTTTTTTACTCGTGCCGTATGGGATTTTTCTTTAGCGCTTTAACTTGGATTAACTTGCTCGCAATGCTAATCATTAGCCAATTATTACTTCGAAAAGTGCCTAACAAAAGCTGCATCACTGTGCGCCAGGCGATAAGTCTTTTCTGCAGTTCTGCCACTCCCGCCTGCATTTTTGTTTGTCTTTCGCTCTGCATCCCCTTATAATGCAACCAGGCCAACAAGCCCAAACCACAAATCTAGATAAACAAAAACGCTGTTCTTGTTTTTCTGTCGCCGTCTCCATAAGCTTTATTTCAAATTCCAATGCTTGTCTCCTGATAGCTGTGACACTCGCTGTTCCTCCAATGTTCGTTGCCATTTTAGAGCGCCGCTCTTGGGCGCCCGTTCCTAGCTGCCGCGTCGCAGTCAACGTCGTTGGCGTTGTCGGCGTAACTGGTTGTCCAAGTTGCAGCACCTGGAAGGTGGCTGCCAAGGCATGATCCCTGAAGGTAGCTAGCAGCGTGACACGCCACCTGCCGGCGTTCATGAGCTACGCTCAAATTTCGCAATACCGGCTATCGTAATCGTCTGTAAATTTTTTTCTCTCCGCTGTAATTGAACCTCATAGGAGTGAGCACTGAGCACGAATTCTTTTGTTAATGTCTTATGTTCGTTGGCTCCTTGCTGGGGGCGATTTTCCATTGAGGCCGGAAAACTCGAAGGGATATCGCCACCGAGTTCTCTGCAATCAGCCTTCCAGACTATGAAATTCTGGCTGAAAGGCACAAGAGAGAACGTTTCAGTTCTCAAACTTAGCCCCTTCTTCTCTGCAGCCCTAGGTTACCCTGAGCGGCTTAATTATGGCAGGACGTCTTCTGAGCAATCCGCAATGGCGTGAAACCGACAACGCACGTATAGCTCGGTGCTCGCGGCACCGCGCGGCGCCGGTTACTTGAATCGGCGACGGACGCGAAGGCCTACACCAATGAATTCGCGCACAGCAATAAAAAGTTCGTCATGGGGCACAGAATAAAACAAGTCCACAATGTCCACCGAGAAGGCTGCATTAGCGTCGGGGAAACCGCGATTGAGGCACTCCACCAGGCTCATTGAACCCTGCACAACAAAAGGATCCGCAGGCACCAGGCCCTCGAAGGAACACTGTAGGTTAATAAGGTGGATTGTTGAGCTAGTTGGTGCATGATCGAATAAATGGCAGCGGAAAGTAAACGAAGACATCGAAGAAACACACAGACGAGGACGTTGCTGCACTGACAACTGAACGTTTATTGGAAAGGCCGCATATTTATACTTAGAGACCAGCCAGTGCTTCGAATGATATCTTATCAATTCCTGCTTGCATCCCGGCACAGATATCTCACTTCTTTTTTCGATAGGCCAACCGATGGCGTGCTGACGCATTGCTCTCCGGATTCACGGATGGCCCAGGCTTCCAGGATTTCTCTTGTCAGCTTGTCTTACCTTGCTGACCTTCACCACGTGCAGGTAGTGAAAAAGAGCAAAGACAAGCTGACAAGAGAAATCCTGGAAGCCTGGGCCATCCGTGAATCCGGAGAGCAATGCGTCAGCACGCCATCGGTTGGCCTATCGAAAAAAGAAGTGAGATATCGGTGCCGGGATGCAAGCAGGAATTGATAAGATATCATTCGAAGCACTGGCTGGTCTCTAAGTATAAATATGCGGCCTTTCCAATAAACGTTCAGTTGTCAGTGCAGCAACGTCCTCGTCTGTGTGTTTCTTCGATGTCTTCGTTCACTTTCCGCTGCCATTTATTCGAACACTGTAGGTAGTTTGAAAGCACTTTTTGCCATGAACCTTCTTCCTACACCAAGCACGCTGACGCCGCCTGTGGGGCGCAGTGCACGGCGGGCCGAAGGAAGAGCGCGCTTTCGTTGCCGCCACTCTCAGCGAAAACAGGAAGGCTCGAGAAGCGGCGGCGCGACAACGCATATGCAGCTGCCAACCTTCAGAGAGCAGCCAGGTGCGGCATCCTGTGGGCGAGACCTCCTTCCCCCTCCTGCCTTCTCTCTCGCGACGCCACTGCTGACGCATCGACTCATCGGTGAACGGCAGCTTTCATGCACGTGGACTGCGCAAACACTGTTTTCTACAGGAATGGAGAATTGAAAAGAGGCAGTTTTCTTAATGCACACTGTGTCCCTCCCAGCGACAGAAAAGGGAAAACAGGTACCACGACAATTGCCGGTCGGTTACTTCAAGAAGGTGTAATTCGTGCGAACAAGTACCTCACAAATTAGTTTATTATAAAGATCTGGACATGAGTCTAAAGTTTCATTCAAAAAGTTGTAAAACATCAAAATAAATAACAAATACAGTGATCTCGAAAAACGTGGCGTTCTTCTCATTTTTCATATTTATTCTTTTTTTTCATGTTGAGAAGAAAGGGCGTGAAACTTCGGCGCACAACAAGATTTCTGCCTCTTGGGGGCGAGCTCTGATGTTGAATGCGCGCCTGCGCGAGCTACAGATGGCCGCTATGTTTCCAGCTAGCGCGGGAGCGCCGAAAGCGCGGGTTATTCAAGACACGCACTGCTGCAGCGAACACTGAGCTGTCACTTACCTTGCTCAGAGAGCGGAGCGGACTTTGACAGTAAGCATACCGCTATTAATTACGTCTTAGATGGCTTCTTCTGGAAGCCTGCAAGTTTCTGATTGGAGCCCACCTCTAGCAGCATTGTGGATCAACGACGTTACTAATCACCTAACTTATCATCAAATAACATACTTTTGTTTCATAATATGTTTCTTGCGAGCTGCACCTGTCTCACTTAAGACGTTGGCTTCCTGGGCCTGAGGCGCCCTTTACGTACTTCGAAACCGACGGTGGTCTGAACGCGAACGTAAAAGGCGTCAGCCGCGAGGATGAAATTGTGTTATTCCACTGTGTTTCTGTGTTTTGTATTCATGACCAGGACTTTGATCCGATTTCCTTGGTAAGCACCCATTGTATCAGACTCACTTCTTTATTCCTTCTCCTCCTTGTATCCCCGTATCAGGATCTGTCTGCCTCCGGCTGGGAAAATGCAAGATTTTTCTCAATGTCTTTTTTCGACGGGCCGACTTCCTTGATTTGTTCCGCCGCTGGCAGTTTTGTGTCCGGAAAAGAGTTCAAGGTCACAAGTTCGACTGCCGTTGCCGCATCTCAATGGCGATAAAGTGCAGACTCTCGCGTGTACTGAGATTTCGCGGCGGGTGAGAGCAATTCCAAATGGTCGAAATTAAACCGGAGACGTTCACTGCAGTTTGCTGTCTTTGATCAGCGTAGGCTTTACACGCCCTTACCCGCTCCGCTTTGCAAGCTGTGTGCGCTCTGCCGCACTGGTTTTCACAAGCGCGAAGGCCGCGTGGGCGCACCTCTTCGAGTTTTGTGCGCCCTGATTTCAACCGTTGCACAGTGTGGAACTGAAATCAGGGACACAGTGCGCAGCCAGCAGCTCACGTTTAACATCTACCTTTCTGTCGTGCTGTTGATGATGCGTCGCCGGGTTATTAGACCACCTTTGCCTGATCCAGTTTCTAGAACGCATGCCCTGGCGCGGCTAATAAGTTTGGCTGACATACTATAGCAATTACATATTAGTCACATTCTACTCTCATTACTTTCGCCCCTTATCACTGACTCAGACAAAACCACGCCGCCACTAAAGCCACCCACCGAGCGCAGTTAATGACACTGAAGAAGGATGTCTGTATTTGGAGGTACAGGCAAACGTTTTCACATCTCCGCTCGGCAAACTCCACGCAAAAAGAAAAATTTAAAAAGACAAAAAGCACGACTCTGTCTACCATGTTGCTGTGACTGCATCGAGGTTTCTCTATTTGTCGTGCCCGATGTGTGGGCGATTCTGGTCAATATTATTCACAGCATGGAGCAAGTACAAAAACCTTTTGAAGCCATTTTGGAGAGTTCAAAGTTCCGCCGAAAGTCAGCTGCAGATTAGCTGGAAATTGCCTGCGCAAATGTGCAATAAACAGCAGAGGTTCTCATTACATTTCAGCCAAGGAAGCATATCCCATTGTCCTTGGAAAAAAATGCATCTTCTGCGTTTTATTTTTGCGGAGGCGAGTGAATGTAGAAGGCGGTGGCATGAATCATTGTGCGTACGGCTTCTATGACGCAGCAGTGAGATATGGCGCATTCTTGTTTGCGAAAGGCGCCCGACATTTGTTCTCTGCTGCCGCTGACGCTCTCAGTACAGGCATTCGTGCAGTGCGCCTCTATGCGGTTTCAGCTTCTCTCATTTCACGGCGAGGCGACGATCGCCTGAGGTTTTCGAGGAAATATTAGCCTTCAGTACTCTGAGGTACAACAGCATGCATACCTATAGGTCTTCAAGGCGACTGAACATCGTGCCACATTCCCACCCAAGAATCTGCATTTCAACACGAAAAGCTGCAATAGGAACGGGATAGAAAAAGAAACCCAAGACCAAATTATGTTCAGACCATGAAGGATCAAACTCCCTTCCTTAAGAATGATTTGTCCGCGTTCAGTCTGACGCAACAAATGTCCAACAAGCATTGTTTATGTCGCTCTCCAGCGCTTCTAATAGCATGGATCGAGGAAAACGCACTTTTTTCTTAAATTTAATCGAATTGTCTACCGGACAGTCACACGTCTTCGACATCCGCAAAGGGTCACATGAGGAACATTCCGCTAAATGATGAATTGGAAGAAAACCGCTCTGGCCGGGTGGTACACGATGAAGAAATAAAAAACGGCACCGAGATAAACAAGAAATGGCGTGATGTTTCGGCGCCTAAACGGGTGCATTGATGACAATTATCCGTGAACAACCTATAATGAATATGTCTCCTGTACGGGAGCTTCGGACCGTAAAACAAATGCGCATTTTGTTCGGTGCTATTCTTCGTATGCACAAAAAGAGAACATATAAAGACGAGTGCTCCATAAGCTTTCGGTCGATGATTTTTCCAAGTTTTTTTTTGTTGAGGACATCACAATGCAGTAAGGGAATGATAACTCATTAGCTTCCACTCAAGCGCAGCCACACGGCTACAAAGGAGAGCTGTATTATAGCTGTTTGCTCCATATTGGGGATTACCCTAAAAATGGGACCTGGACCCCACCTTGTATTTTGTGCCCATTTTACCTCTCGACGTATGAGCCCTTTCAATCGGCAATATGGTGCCTCCCTAACTCCTAATTGGACCGCAGCGGTGGCCAAGTGGTTGAGCATCCGCCTCGCATGCGGGAGGTGCGGGGTTCGATCCCCAGTGCCGCCGGGTACCCACCGGTGAAACAATGGGTACAAGCTTTCCCCTGGTCTGGTGCTCGGCCTATTTAGGGTGAAATGCTTGGAAAACGGGTCTTTGACCCCACCTTGAGAAAAAGAAAAAGTACCTTGTGTCATGGCGCTGTTTGGCCTTAGATGCCCTTGCGCCATAAAAATCCATAATCATAATCATAACTCCTTATTTTCCTTTTCCGGGCTCTTCGTACCGTGCAAGCTCCAGTACAAAACGTACACAAAATATGCTTGTAGAAACAAGTTATTTATTCATAAAATTAAATAGACAAGCAAGCGAAGACATTGCATCGCTGACGTGCCTCTCTTGTCACTTGCTCAGTGGTGAAGTTGCGATCTTCCAGTCAGAAAAGAGCATGGTGTCATCGTAGTGCAAGCTTGCGTGCCATTTGGATGATCGCCTGTCAAAGGCAGCTAACAGGTGCGGATTTCGACGGCGTCGCTACCATAGTTATCACTACAACTTCGGTGCGAAGCGAATAAAAGTAAAAAAAAAAATGTTGAAGTTTAAAAACAGGACGAAAACAAATTCCACAAGACAGGGCAAGCATGCGTCAGCTCCCTTCTATTACTCGTTTTGACAAAGAAATCACATATCATAACTACCACTTCATGCTCATGCGAACCACAAGATAGTAGCTGTTTTCGTTTGGCTTCTTGCAGTCGTGCATTCACAATATTTTCCGGGTCAATTTAATTGCTTCTTTCTTTTTTCCTTGTAAACTGTGTGGTTTACTGCCCCGAAGCGACACATGGACTATGAGGGACGCCCTAGGGGAGGCCCGGGCTTCGGATTTATTTAGATCACCCGAGGTTCTTTAACTTGCGCTGATATCGCACAGCACACCGGTCGGTGTCCTCTCAGTTAAACTTCATCGAAATGCGGCCGTAGCTGCCGGGATTCGATCCCCCGACCTTGGAATCTTTTTCCGAACGCTAAAGCCACAGAGCCACCACGGTGGGTTTTTTTCTTGCGGTTCCTGTTGATATTTAAAAAAAAATTAAGATTCTGCTCTTAATCACGTTTCCTTGGGCGGCGAGGCAAATGCCTTGTATGTATACATACATCGTCATGCATCATTGTGCACCTCCACACAGATTTTGTGCTTGTTTCGCTTCTGACGTCTAAAAACGCCCATTTCACGTACGCGCGTCTTCAAATAAAACATTAGACGATTGGAAGCGCCAGTGTTGTCTCTGTCTGCTCCTCCGTACTTAGCGCTGTTAAAAGGAGCGGACTTTAAAAATCCCAATTGCGTATAATTGCTGCGATAAGCCCTGGTCAGCTGCAGGCAAATATTTATCGTATTGCTACGCGATCAAAATCGGGTGAATAAAACAGCACGTGGGCCAAGCGCACTTTCATTGGCGGAAATGTGAAATCCCTCCTATTTTTCTGGAAGTTGTTTTCGCAGCAGACAGCGGTAGTTATTAGTCTCGAAGAGAAGGCGTAATAAACAAGAAAAAGATTGCAGAAAATCAGAGATGGCGAGCACGGCAAAACAATTCAAAATTTGTTTCTTGCTTTCACTGAATTTTCTAACTGACTGTGTTTAGCTCAATTAAGACTTCAGTAGCATTCGCTCTCTGTGCTCTCTTACGGCTGTATCTAATGCATGTAGTAATGCATGTAATGCATGTAGGCAAAGATGACGGCTGTATCTTTGCCTACATGTCCGCCTTCGAACATGTTCAAGGCGTCCTGGTCCGTACTTGTTGCCGGCTCCTTCAGCATCGACCGTTGGCTGTCGTCGTCACCAGCTGTGGCTAAGCAAGAACATCGCCTTTACACCTCAGTACCGTACGCGGCCCGTGTCCGTGCTAAGGGTGCCGCTCCTGTACATGCTCACGAAGTCCTATTCCCCATCTTTTTATTTGTCCCTCACTAGCTCCTCGGTTCCTTCAGCGATACTCGCTGGCTGAGGTGGCAGTCATTTCGGACTGGGCGACGACACCACCATCCGTGCACGGATCCTGGCGTCGTCCTGCTCCTCGTCCATGGTGCGTCGGTCCAACCAGCTCGCGGCTCCACAGTCCCTGTCTTCGCGAAGCCGCTTATCCCAGAAAAGAAGGGCATGCACTGGCCGGTTGGCCATCGAGTGGGAGGTACCTTCATATCCTTTTACTGGTCATGGTGGCAGTGCTGTTTGGTCAGAGAGAGGATACTGCCATGCAAATGTGGAATCAGATGCCACATTGCTCCCGGGTCATGGCGCTGTGGTTCGACCAGCTGGCGGCTCAACGGTGCCCGTCTTCACCAAGTTCTTTCTGCCTGAAGGAAGAATATCTGCTGGCAGTGCTTCAGGACGGCCATCCATGGGTAGGGACAGCCAGATTTTCTGACCGAAGTATGTTTGTCGTCGTGGGAATGAGGTTGGTTCGCAGTCAAAGCATTGCCCTGCAAGGGCGGAATCCTATCTCACCCTGCTCGCGGTTCATGGTGCTGCAATCCGGCCAGCTAGCGGCTCCACGGTTCCCGTGTTTGCCAAGCCCCTTCTGTCAGAAGAAATAGTACCTGCTGGAACTGCACCAGGGTGGTCATCCAGGTGGAGAAGCTTCGAGGTTTTCTTGGGGAATTGAGCTGGACGTAGTGGAACAGCGGTTGTCACCGCCATTCGTGTTCAGAATTTGATGTCGCCCTGCTCACGGTTCATAGCCCCGCAGTTAGACCATTTAACGCATAAACATTACCTGTGTTCACCCGGTTCCTAATGCTAGAAGAAGAAAGTATCTGCTGGCACTGCTCCAGGACGATAATCTTACTACAGCAATTTCCAGGTTTTCTCAGCGCCAACCACTAGGCCTGGTTACATTTGCGTTGGGACCAAATAAGGACTAACAAACAATAGACCATGCTCTTTGATTGATTTTCGTAAAAGAGACGAGGACGTAACATAGCTTGACCATTCATATTGTTTTGGTCGTGAAGGTGGGGCCTGAATTTAATGACTTCAAGGTTGTTGGTGTGACGGGGCTGGCTAGAGCTGGGGCCGTATTCCATAAGCTGCCCATTTTAAAAGGACCATTTCGCGTCCGTCTGGCTATCTGTCATTGGTCACCCAGATATACTTGCGGCTTTCAAGCGTGTGTAGAATGAGACCTGGTCATTGGGTGGTTTGCGACCAGACCTTACCATTGGCTAGCATTTACTGCGATATGCAGCCACTGGTGAGGTGCATCTGAGCGCTTTATGAACAGCAGGCGACCGGACCGGACCACTGGCTGCACATCGCAGCCAATGGCAGCCAGTGGGCAGGTAAATTAGCTTGCTGTTCTCAGAGCGCTGCAATGCACCTCACCAGTGACTGCATATATCGCAGTCAATGCCAGCCAATCGTAGGTCCGGTCGCAAACCACCCAGTGGTCCGGTTGCTTTCCACAGACGCTTTAAAGCCGCGGGTATAGCTGAGTTATCATTTACCGAGGACCAGACGGACGCGAAATGACCATTTTAAAATGGACTGCTTATGGAATACGGCTTCTGTAGTCAATTTGGTTTTCTGTAGTTCCGTCTAGCATAGTGTCTACAATTCTTGCGGTTTACTTTAGAGGATATGTGCTCTAACTTGGCACGTGAGGATGCCAACTTCATTAAAAAGCTAACTGAATACATTTTTGCGTACGTCATTTTAATCAGCTATACTGTTGCCCAATAGCTGAGGAAGAATACTGCCTCATACACAATGCTGCGATATACACAACGTCAGGTGAGAAGGGAAGAGGTTTTCAAATATAATGATTTCTGAAGGTGCGAGTGTTCATAGATTATTTAGAGAGAACTTGCCAGTATTATGTATGACTGTCATGATGCTTGTACTGCAAAAGCAAAAAAAAATGTAGGCATGCACTTTCACTGTTGACGTGATAATTAATGTATAAAGACGAAATCATTGGCAGTGTATGAAATAACTGTGAGCTAGGGAGCGCACATCCATATCTTACTTTAAAAAAAACGATTTTTTAGTATTTATTGTCTCTCGTATTCGTTTTTGTTTTTCCATGTGGTGGTGTGGTACGGTTTGCTGTACCTTTTTCAGACGGTCGCACATATTGGGCTGGCCCGCATTACTTGCCCATGATGCGAAATATTTTTATATCGTTTCGATTCCTGGGATTCACGTCAGCAGGGAGAGAAATCTATTTATTGTGAATGGCATATTTTACAAAGAGTCTTCTCAGGGGGAAGTCGTCTTCAATAAAAACTAATACTTAATTTTCTACATATTGCTTTTGTGTGCATCATATTTAATTATGGTTGTCGAAGTAAAATAAAATTGCCGGCGAAGTTATTCGTCCCTCTTTTTTTTTTTTTTGAGCCGAGGACGAGAAGAGATAGGCGCTTCGACTAATCGGCTGAGTGAGCACTTGGCTTCAGCATGTCACGCATAGCTATGCCCTCTGCTGGCAGTTCAACCACTGTGCTCGCGTTTCCGAGGACATATTCGCTTGCAGACCAATTAATGTTTGCCCCCGTCATACACACTAGTGAAAACAAACTTTCAACCAAGCCTCATTTTTAGGAATTGAGTATTTTTAATAAACTTAATTTTGTATTGAAGTAATTCGTGCACCATTTATAATGCTTATGTTAATCTCCTAAATGCTTGCAGCTTTCGGCCTAAGACAATTGAGAAAAACTGGATTCTCCCTTTTCCCAGAACAATTTGCGTGAAATCTTCTGTATACTCATATCTGAATAACGTATCCGTTCTTGTCATCTACCCCTTTTTGCACGAAATCCGCACAGGTGGTCTGAACGTGTTTTTCATAGAATTTGAATAGAAGCTATACCTCGTTGGTCCCATTGATATTACCCCAGACTCTACAGGCACTATTAACTGCATCAGGAACCTTCGTCCTCTTCCTATCTCCATCGAATTACTCTCTTTTTGGGACAGGCTCCCTCTGCTGTTCTCACGGTGTCATTAAGTAAAGTACCTGGAACTCTGCAGGTGATGACAACGCGCGAGCGTGCGCAGTCAACCGAGATCCTGTTTCTTTGGGCGAATCAATGTGATTTCCAATACAACACATACCTTAGGGCGTGAGGAATTGGCATAGGCACACACGCCGCTAGATGGTCGATTTCTTGCGAGAACCTTAACCGTATTTCCCCCCATCTACATCATACACTCACCAAATAATAAAGCCATCTTTGAGGTCATATTTCAGTCGTGTTCTTCGAGACCCCTTGCTCCAATGCTAGCTGTAATACCTCAGTTTTGCATTTCAGCCGCCGCGGTGGCTGAGTGGTTATGGCGCTCGGCTGCTGACCCGAAAAACGCGGATTCGATCCCGGCCGCGGCGGTCGAATTTTGATAGAGGCGAAATTCAATAGGCCCGTGTACTGTGCGATGTCAGTGCACGTTAAAGAACCCCAGGTGGTCGAAATTCCCGGAGCCCTTCACTACGGCGTCTCTCATAGCCTGAGTCGCTTTGGGACGTTAAACCCCTATAAACTAAGTTTTGAATTTCATTTTTATACATATGTAACTGAAATGAACCTGACCCGAAGTTCATCCCCACGCCCACGCTCACATCCCACATCTGCATCTTTCTTATCATCATGGATATCTTGTCTGCCCCTAACGAGGTGCTTCGCTTCAAAAAATTTCCAACAGGCAGTAGAAATGCGCTCCGTCTGTTCACTCCGCTCAGACCGTCACAATAATATCGTTGCTCGAGGCACACGTTCGCATATGTTTCTAAGGGATCAGAACTTGCGCATACTGACGAACTGTGCTGAGCAGCCAACATTGTTAACCTTCACGCCTCTGAATGGCGATTTTTTTCGAAGCAATCCCTCCACGCGGATTATGCAAATGGACAGCTACATTGAGAATGCTTGGAATGAAGCTCTAAAGGAAGACGCCTAAAGCCTGATATGTCGTCTACATTTGTGAGTGCGCGGTACTGTATACTCTCTTGTCCTGGTTCAGTGTTGCATTTTATGCTTTGAAGTATTGCTGGACTTCATCTAGCGTAATGTCCTGGTTGATATTCGTGTTTTCCTCATCTTGGCGGTCTTTGTAGGCGGGCCAGGGCCCTGTGCCTATATTTACCTATACCATTCAGCCGGTTGAGTATGTCTATGGCATCCACAGGAAGTTTACAGATAAGGTTTTGAATAGTTTTGGCACTTACTGACTTGGCCTGAATTGCATCAAGGAGTGTCTATTAGTAGCGCTCGCGATTTGGCTAGACTTAGTGTACCTTTCATAAGGTCGCACAGAGTTTTCCAGTTGTTTCTGGTGAGCTCTGGGCGTAATTTTCATCCTGGGCTGTCGAGAGGGCGATGCGCTGCGGCAGTTTCCTGCTATGTTTTTGCTGACGGTATCCCTTGTGTAGGCTGTGGCGAGCTTCCCATATAGATGCCGGATATGCCTACCCACGTCGCAGTTGGAGTGAGGAACACCGGTGTGATGACGGGATTCCTGGTGCTGGGGGCCTAGAGATGCAGTCGTTGCATTGTATTCGTAGAAGGTTTTATCTGTACGTGTGATAGGTGTCTTGGGATGGGGCCTTGAGATGACAGCCTCTGGCCGCAAGGCTTGCGGGATCCCTCCCTGGGTTCACTTTGCGGGGTATATGAAGAATGGTGGTGCGGAGTAGATGGTCCCACGGCGGTCCAGACTCGGGGTGCAACGTGCTGTATCCAAGAGTTTCGAGTGTGACGCCTTTGCCGGGAGGTGGTCAGACGGCGAAACTTATTTACATGATGTGTTGCGGATTGCTCCTCGAGTGTGTTGTTTAAGGCGGTCAATGAGGCTGGTAGGAGCGCATACCGCAACACCTACTTCTGCGTGCAAGTGTTAACGGATAGCGCTTATATACAGGAGCAAGTGCTGAGCAGCATTTATTGAGTTAATGCCTTACGTTTACCCTGCTCCTTGCTGGCTGCCGATCCTCCCTCGAAGGAGGAAAATTCGAGAGGATGACGCCACCGAGCTCTTTAGAGAAGACTGCGACGTTTACTTTCTCGAACTATAGCCCCCTGTTCCCCGCTACCTTGGGTTATCCTGAGCGGCTTCTGGCTGAACGTCTTCTGAGTGGTCCGTACTGGCGCGAAAATAACAGCGCGCCTCAGTTTCGGGGAGGACGACGCCGCAGATGTATGCGGGATTCTCGCTCCGGCCACTGTAATCGGTAAAGATGACAAAGCCAGGCCACGGCCGGTCTCGAGGGGAGCGCGCGCTTTTCTTCTTACGGCCTTCGCAATGGGGTCTGTTTCCGCCTCCCGCCGCACCTCGGTGGGGTCGCCACTGCCACACCGCTCCGCCGCTGCGACCGCCGTTCACTTCGAAGGAGAACGCGCGCTCGCTCCCAATTCGGCCCGCGTCAGTGGTAACTGTCAAGCCTTTATATTTTGCCCTTTACGCTTTACGCAAAGACCGCGTAGTCAGCCCCTTTCCCATTGGCGAAATCTGAAACAACGGATTAACGTTTGCGCGCTCACTCCTTGAGCCGGACTGTGTATGGTCGAACGTATGCTTCGAGCACAAACGTCAACAGGTTCCACCCTTATATTTGGCTAAAAAGCAAGGCTTTCAGCTTCTATAGTTCGTCTTCCGGCAGGTAATTTAGGGGTGTGTAGAATAATATGTGGCATGTAATACTTGGATGGCGAGTTTATAAGAGTAAAGGATTCTGCAGAGCAAATATAGCTACTGAAATGTCAAGCACAGCTGCTTTGTGTTTGCACAACAGCGGCATTAGCAAGAATTCGTGGTGCTACCCAGAAAAACGCGTCATGTCATTCGCGAAAGGAACGGTTATAGGCGGAACCCAACCCTGGCTGCTGGAGCAGAGCACGCTGCACACACGCGACGTCCAAGATTTCCTCTTGGAAAGGCATTTTGAAGTTTGGCGGCGTCTCACGACCGCCCATCCCACCACATGACAATGCGAAAATTAAGTCACTTGTTTACAGTAACTGCAAGCATGAACTAACTGCGAGGAAAGCAAAATTAGGAACTGCGCTCTGTCTTAATAAAATCGGCCTTTACGAGAGAGCAAACTTATCTGGGAGGCGATGACTACCAGATTTGCATTATTCTCCTGCATATCTGTAGCCTCGTTCTTGCTGTCGATAAACCTCCCGTGAGCATGAACTTTCCCCACGTCATTCAGGAAACAAAGTAGCCCCACAAAGAGAAGTTTTCCACAACTTAACGGAGCTCCACTAAACCTCACAGCAATTCGCGTTATACCAGCTGGCTTATCTTATAATGTGAGGAACAGAAAATGAACATTTGCAGCACTTACTTGTTAGTAAAATCCCCTGAATTTAAAAAAATAGAAGGTATTCGGCATTCAAGTCCATATTCTGATGTCTTTTACAATGATATTTAAACCAAATATTCTAGGAAGTTTCAGGACACGCCGCAGGTTGAGTATACGTGGAGAACAAAAAATGGCGCTCTTTATGGTAGCTGAAGTCACTTAATGGACATACATACTTTCCGAAATTGCTATACTCAGTACATGTCAATATCTGTGGCAGCATACGCAGTTTGTACTTATTGGTTCTGTATGTTCTATTAATGTTAGTCAGGCCAGAATGTCGACACGGAAGCTTGCGTCCAACTAGAAAATTGTTTATTGGGGCTAACTCGTGTCCTCAAACATAAAGCATGCAGTTCGCCGGCACAGCGACAAAGCAAGTGCTCAATCAACGAAGGTAAGAATGACGGTCGCTCTCGGCCTTGCAAAATATAAAGGTTACCAGGAACTTGAAATATTAGACGCATAATGCGCTTACGACAATTTTGAACATGAAGATAGACTTGCACTTGGCAACTGTCATTCCAGAGAAATCTGGTGGCCTCTTGTTTGACAACAAAAGCGGAAAGGTCGCGGGCCATTGGCTTCGAGCAGAGAACAATTCATTACAATGCTTCTTGACACTTGCTCGCGCACTAGTAATTAGCATTCTTTTGAGATATTCATACAAGGCTCTCGTTTAAGGAAGTTGTGATGTATATGAGGGTGAAAATAAGTTCATTGAGGACGTGCGAAAAACGAAATCTACGTAATTAAGTACTATATACACCTCCCAGAAATCCTGCAATTTATTTGACAGTTCAGCGACTCAAGTACCGTCTCAAAGCACCTGTTACGGTGCTATCGGATTTACGGTTCAAGCGTCGTACAGAATTTTTTCCGCGATATAGTACATTTTTATGGGACGAGCACAAAACTTTCGTTCTCTGAGTTTTCATTATCGATCATCCCCTTACTAACTTGTCATTTAATCACGGACTATGGCATATACGCGAGGAAATGATCAGAGTGTTTCCTTCTGAACTTAAAACCACAAATGCTCGATATAGTTCTCAGGAACGAAAGTGATTCCTCAATTTAAATGTTTTTCATCGAGCAAAGTTTGTGACGAAGAAACTGTGCACATGTGGACTTTGTTGCCGATACGCAGCTTAAGCATCTGGATTTTGTTTTCTTTGACTTCGGTGCTGCGCTCACCATTAACCAGCAGGCTACAGCGTGAAACTAGGCAAAAGCCACCCGCCGCCACAGATGCAGCCGGGGAGCCAGCGGTAGGGCCGTCGCGCCTTTAGCGGCGGCGGGCGGCGTAACTCCCTGAGAAAAACTAGCATTGCTTCTGGGGCGATTGCGCAGGCCGTATGGAAGAGCGCGCGCGCCCTCTAGAGACCGGCCGTGGCCCGGCACGAAGCACGCTGGCGCCGCCTATCGTGCGCAGTGCTCGCCAGACCGTAGAAAGAGCACGCTTTCGTCGTTGCCATCCGCAGCGGACAGGAAGGCTCGAGTGGTGGTGGTGGTTGGAACTATGAAATATTATAGGGGGATACTGGTCCCGACGTATGTTGGCTATTAGTGGCATCACTCATGGGGACCAGGGGTGGGGGAAGGGGTGTGGGGGAGGGGGGGCTCGAGTGACGGTGGTGCGACAGCGCATATGGCATCGCCAACCCTCAGGACGCGGCCAGGTGCAGCATCCTGTGGGAGAGACGATTTCCCCCCCTCCACCGTTCTTGCGACGCCGCTGGCGACGTCGTCACTGAATAGCGACTTTAATGCAATGGGTCTGTACAAGGCCCTTGTTTTCGGGAATGGTGAACTGAAAGGGCGCCTTTTTCTTGATATACAGCGTGTCTCTTCTAACCAGAGAAAAGGGGGAACTGTTACGGGTACGGAGAATAAAATCTAAACAGGTCCTAAAGGCATAATATTTATCAAACATTTAATTAACAGTTGATGATTCATAATTTCTTTAAGTACTAAATGCTCGAAAATTTTTGGTTATGGAGTCGCAGAAATAATGTAGAAAATTTGTGAATGTAGCGATTCCGGATAAGACGTAAAGCGGCGCGTTCTTAATGCCATTCTTTTTTTCTCGTTAGCAGGGAAGAGCGCATATTTTCTGTGGAGGACAAAACTGCCGCGGCTTGCGAGCCCGATAGCGAACACGCTTGCGTGAATTAGGCTCCGCAATGTGTCTGCTCAAGACCGGTGCGCTGCTAGGTGCGGGATCCTCGCGTGACGCCCTGCTGCCGCTATCGCTTCTGATTTCGAGCGCCTTGTTTAGGCGCGCAAAACAACTTTTGCAATAAAGCTACTGCTAGAAATTTACTACGTCTTTAGTGGCTGCTTTTGGTCTACTGAAAGTTTGCGATTATATATTCCAGTGTATCTTTCCAGCACGCGGTAGATTAAACAGATAACTAATTAGTCGACTTAACATCAAACAAAATATTTATTTTGGTGGGAGTGGCCGCGAGGGATACTTCACAAGTTTGATTTTCCGCAACCTGCAATTGTCTTTTCCATTCACAAGCTGCACGATGCGTCAAATTATTATTCACGGTCACGAACGACGCGTGCGTGCGTGCCTCTTTTCGCGCTGTGTGAGTGCTGGTTTAAGCCTTTGCTCTGAGCGCAACCGAAATCCGTTACAGGGTGAGCAGCCAGCAACACACGCCCCACACCCACGTTTCCGTCGCGCTGTAGGCGATGCTTCGCCGGGTTATCAGCCCGCCTGTGGCCGCTCTGGTTCCCACGACACATGCCCGGCCACAGCTAATTTGTTTGACTTGCATACTAAAACAATTATCTTTTAGTTGCATTCCATTCTAATTACTCTCGCCATTGGTCACTGATTCAGGCAAAGCCATTCCACCGGCCACCGGACGCGATCGTTGATATTGAAGAAAAATACCTCTATACCCGGAGGCCTTGGCATTGTTTCCTGTCTCCGCTCGGCAAACTACGTGCGATAAAATTTAAAAAATTGGAGGGGACACTTAAGCTCTCCCTTAAGGGTACGGCACGATAGCGTAATCGGTTAATTCCCATATATGCAGAAGGTCACTCTTTACTTCCAATTCATAGATCCCTGGGAGTCCGCATACCCTTCCTGGTGCAGCGGTTAAGCGATGCACCACTGCTCTGCGATGGCAGGTGCTCCCAGCAGCGGGCCTTCTGCGGCGCAGGTTGCTCTTCCTCAGAGACCAATCATTAATTTAACAGCCACCTGCCACAGTGAGCAGTGTGCTCACTATCCAGTGGAAGGTTGTGATGACGTTGCAAGGTCACGTGACCTAGGTGTCCCATCTGCACCCTAGGTTGCTCTCTGGACGCCATCTGCCAGAGTCATGCTCGTGATTTGTCGCTCACAATGCCGACAGCGCTGACGCCGACGCCGGATTTTCTGGGTAACGGGGCCTAAATTTAACGCTGTCGCGTTAAGGATCGCACGGGTCTGTCCACCGACGTCGCAATTGTTTCGGTTGCCACTGCTCCGGCGCTTCTGAACAATATGCTCACCGCTCGCAGTAACATCGAAAATTCTTTGGGGCAATTTAGGAGCGTCACTGCAAACCAGCTACATGTTAATTGTCTTGAAATCGCTTGTGGAGAGATATCATCAGTGGCAAAAAGCCCAATGCAAATTCCAGCAAGGAAACGCGCCTGAGTTCTTTTGCTAACAAATGTGGCATATTTTACATTTTTTTCTTTTTTTCTCTTAAGCGCTTAAATACAAAACACGGTTGCTTGACTCAACGGTCATGCGGCTTTTGCGACTTAGCACTCGAGAGATATAAGGCGCATTCTTCTCCGGGAAAGCTGTCCGCCGTCTGTCTCCTTCTGTTTATGCTTTGCTGTACTGGCATTCCTGCCGTGTATTGGTGCGCGGTTTCAGCTTCTCTAATTTCACGGCGCCGGAAATCGGTTTATGTTTTCGAGGGCGGATCCATCTCCGGCATATATGACGGCATGCCTGTGGATCTTCAAGGACAGAGAACAGCGTGCCACATTCCCCCTCACGCACTATCATTTTAGAATGAAAAGAATGTGGTAGAAAAAAAAAGCCAAAATGGTGTTCTCCGCTTACACTACTTCAAGGGCATCAAAGCGTTTTTAAACGGAGATGTCCGCGTTCAGTTTGATGCAATAAACATCGAACAAGCGTTCCTTCTGCAACGCACCAATGATATGAATTGAGGTTTAAGCAATGTTTCTAAAGAAACTATACAACTGAATCGTCCAGAGAAGGGCGTTATTTCTGCAACGTCGACAAAACGTCATTGCACGGCCCTTACGTCCACGCGGGAGTAATAAGAAAAGGAACAGGTTATTAGCGAATAGATAACGCTTTATTTCGGAGGTTATATGAAAAGCACATGCGGTATTTTTTTTTTCAAACAAATTTCTTCTGTGCGTATGATCCTCTAATTCTCATGCCACTCTTGTACAGTGATAAAAAAAAAATTAGCGATCGATTGCCAAGGAAGAGCACTGACGTGAAAAATACAAGGAAAGGACTTTTTTTTTTTAGATAGGCTTAACAATGCATGAAATGCTTTCTATATGGCATAGTGTCGAGTTTTCTCAATGGCTTTACTCATTGGCTTACCATATAGTACGTTTTGTAGTATTATGCAATAATCACAGTAATAACATGGTGACGCTGATTGCGATGCTGGTGGCGATGCCGATGGCGATGCCTCCGGAGAAAATTTATGTGCCCGCGAAAAAGTTAAACGAATAAACTGAAACTCCCACCTGGTGAAATTATGTGACTGTTAAGTGGTGTTTATTGGACAAATCGAATGTGATATCACTTACCGCGACCAAAATATGTGCACTGGCGGGACGTCCAGATTTCGTTAAAGATATGCATATCCTTGCGTTTGCGGCTAGCCAAAATAGTGGGGATATTTAGCATCCCTGGTAGTCCAAAGTCCTGAAGAGGGGAAGAAGTTAGTTCCCCTAACCCTCCAAGCATTCGGAGCGCCAAGCCATGCTCCAGTGCAGCACGGCATGAAGCAAACTGAGTGGCCTTTTTATTTTTAGCAACGGCTGTATCTGCCAAACATGTGCCTCCTCAATCATTATTCGCTGCGCTTGGCTATCAAGAAGAAAAGTAGCTATCAAGAAAAAAGTAAGAACTGCAATAACAATTCTAGGAACGCTCAAGCTCCGCCTTACCGGTATGACGCGATACCGCTAATGGGAGTCTTCAGATGTGTGGGGTACTCTATGCATATAACTTCTCCGACACGGATACTGTCGCACAAGACACACAAGGCTGCCCTTTAACCAACGAATGAACATACCTTGACGGCATAGAGGTATAGCGTGTCTGAGTCACGACCCAAGGGCCACAGGTTCGGTTCCCATCTCTCAAGTTTCGCTCCACACTTGCAGCGCCAAAAAAAGTGTCGAAATAAAACTGTCTAAGGGGAAGTGCCCCAAGTTGCTGTTTCAATAAAAACTTTTGATCTTTGTAAACGTTCGTAGGTTTCTGCTCAACTGCAATGGCCAGACAAACCAGCGAGAATTCTGCATTAGGAATTTGAATACACAGTCTTATATTTTCAACGTTTGTTGTCACTTCGGTGTAAACACGAAATCCATAATCCATACAGGCGCACTGGG